>NC_056733.1:1973380234-1973680234 GCF_019279795.1 Protopterus annectens
ATATATTACATCTGTTCATACAAACATACATTTCCTATGCTTGGAGCTGCTTACACCCGCGCAGGCGCACTCGCCTATGCTTACTGTGAGTTACATATGTTTACTGCCGCTTATTTGTGCTTACTTGTGTCTTATTCATTATGACAGTACCACTTTGACTGAAGGGATCTGGTTAATAGTCCCATGCGATACACACATTCACTTTTACATGTTTAAATGTTGGCTTTACAGCAGAGCAACATTCATTCCACAAGGAAAATGATATGTGCTATAGTCGAACTTGAACCTTGAATGCCTTTTTGTTAGACAGATGCTCTAACCAGTACACTATTGGTGTTCTGCTTCATTTATATGTATACCCATGGTTCATAGTTACCCGAACACACACCTCAACACTTACACAGCAGGCATCCACTTTCCTGTTGGGAAAACTGCACTGCTACACATGTGCCATTCCCTAATCCCTACTGCTCTGGACCCGTGCCGCATGTTGACTCACTCCGAGGATATTCAGACCGCTAAAGCCTATAGTCCTGGCACATATCTGTGTTTGATTGTCAGGGTGTTCATGTGGTCATCCGGGTTTAGGCTTGTCTGACTGGGGACCGGGACAGCCCTATACCCATTTGAAAGTCAGATTTAGCACATGGACAAGGTTACTTCCACTGTTAGCATCCTACCTGTCGTTAGAGATGCAGGGATTTTGGTCACCTCTCGCCAGCTATATTCCTTCGCATTCATTATGATTGCTTTCTTGTTCCCATGTCATAGAGATATATATATATATATATATATATATATATATATATATATATATATATAGTTGCCACCTTTTCAAATAGTGGGACTTATTTGGTACAAATGTCAAGATTTTGCAGGCCGACACATACCCACAGCCAGTACAAAGGACAGGACCTCACTTTTATGCCTAAATGATAGCTTATTCTTGTAGCATTTTAGTTGCTTATTCAGTTCCTTATGACATTTAGGTGTTTCAGATACAGAATAACTGTTTTATGCAACTATTACATAAATATAGGACATATTTTTGTCATTAAATCTCAGGACATCTGCCATTTGACACTAAGTGTACAGGACACAACTGGCCAAGAGGGACTGTCCTCAAAGTGGGACAGGTGGTTACCCTATATGTATATATATATATATATATATATATATATATATATATATATATATATATGTGTGTGTGTGTGTGTGTGTGTGTACGTACGCATGCATACACATCTATATGATTTAATTACTTAATACTGTTGAATGACTGTGCTGTCTGCTATGTTTGTGATAACATCGACGTTAAGTATAACGTTAGGTATATCTGCCGTAGCTTAGTGGTAAATGACATTGATTGTGATGCGTAGGGTCCTGGCGTCGGGCCTGGCCGACGCGGTATATTGTGTTGCTGGGCAGAACAAGGGCCGTTGGACAAAGGGTGAGTACAACACTTTTCAGCTGCGGTTTTCCATTTAACAGCCGATTCACATCACGCAAAATCCGTCTACATTCTTACTGTGATACGTCACCCCAGTTCACATTTAACTGGTATTATATCGTTATACAGCATAAAATTAGCAAGATATGCTCGTGTACGGATTACGCATCATAAATGGTATGTGCTGCAGACGAACCAGCAACGTCTGCTCGATAGTCAGATGCTCTAACCTCTACTGCTTCATTTATATTTATACCCATGGTTCATAGTTACCCGAACACACGACCCAACACTTCACTAACACAGCAGGCATCCATTTTCTTGTTGGGAAAACCGCACTACTACACATGCACCATTCCCTACTGCTCTGGACCCTTGCCGCATGTTGACTCACTCATAGTATATCCAGACCTCCAAAGCATATAGTCCTGGCACATACGTGTATTTGATTGTCAGGGTGTTCATGTGGTCATCCCGGGTTTAGGCTTGTCCGACGGGGGACTGGGACTGCCCTGTACCTAGTTGAAAGTCAGACTTAGTGCAGGGACATCGTTAGTTCCACTTTTAGCGTCCTACCTGTGGTTTGGGATGCAGAAGTGTGCTCACCTCTGGCCATCTTGATATATAACAGCACTAAATATTATGGGGGATTTCGCTGCTGTTTCCCTTCACATTCGTTATGACTGCTATATTGTGACCAAGTTCATTCTTCATATATATATATATATATATATATATATATATATATATATATATATGAACTGCGGTGGTGGTGCTGCGGTAGCGTTGTCACCTCACAGTAAGACGTTGTCCTGTTCGATTCTCAGCTAGAGCGTCTTCTGTGTGGAGACATGCGTGAATGGGCATACCTTCATTGAAGGTTGTGCGTCAGGGTCAGCAACTCAACATGTAAAAATCTACTGCCAATCATTAGCGGACCGGAGTTCTGCTGTGGCGACCCCTAACCGGGAAAAGCTGAAAGACACAACACAACATATATATATATATATATATATATATATATATATATATATATATATATATATATATATATATATATATATATCTCGGTCTGTACATACACATGCATATACACCTACATGCTTATTTACATTTCCCATACCGTTGAATCACCGCCACTTACCGTCGCGCATACATGCTTGCATACCCGCTTACGTCTAGGGTTGCCACCTTTTCAAATGGGGCATTTTCGGGACACACACCAGATTTTACAGGCTGACACATACCCACGGTCAGCACAAAGGTTAGAACTTTACTTATTTGCCTAAATGAAAGTTTATTCTTGTTGCAGTTTAGTTGCTTATTCTGTTTCTTGCAACATTTAAGTATTTTACATACAGAAATAACTGTTTGATGCAACTGTCACATGCAATATGGGTCATAATTATTTCCTGCAATCACAGGACATTTGCCATTGTATTATTTTTGGTCAGGACACAACTGCCCAAAAAGGGACTGTCCCTCGCAAAGTGGGACAGGTGGTAACCCTACTTACGTCTGCTTTAAAGTGTCTTAATCACCCTATATCCGGCTGCCACTATGCAAATGTGTAAGGTATATATTCCCGATAATGCACGTGGGGAGACGTGCATCACGGTCAGGTGTTTAATCTCGGGTCGTAGATTCTGCAGGAACAGCTGGAGGCTGAGCAGACTTGTGGACAACTACTGCTCATACAACTTGTGTCCAGAAGTCTACAGGACTGGACATCGTGTTGTGACAAAAAGTCTAATGTTTAGAACAGATACTTATCCCATGAGGGATATCCAAAAATTGTGGGGACCGATGACCTCAATTCTTCTGGTTTTACGAAAATGAGGTAGGGTTATACATGTAAGGAATACACAGTTTGCAATCCTGAGACTGCCTAGGGTGAGACTGCCTACTAGATATGCATATGGGTCACTATGCACAGACATGGCTGCGCCAAGCTAGCAGCCCAAGTATGGGTGGTTTTGGTGGACATTCAGGAAGGGGGGGTGTGCTGTGGAGGGAATGATGGGTATGCAATTATGTATCCAGGTGTGTTGGGGTTGGATGGCTCAGTTCAGGCCAGACCATTATGTGGGTATGTGCCGGTAATGTTTCTGTACATGTGTATCGCACATTTTAATGTTCATATGTTTGTGGGATTGTGTTCTACAGTATGGCCTGTCAAGTTGTATTGTGGATGTGAATGTTTGTTCTTTGGTTTTCTTTCTGATTCACCCACTGCTCCCTCGTACACCACCAGTTTACCTATTGTGCATCCAACCCAGTCTCCCCTTGGCGAATTATTACATTACCCGTCACCCCCCACCCCCATATTCCACACACACCATCCATCCCCTTCTCTGGTTGATAGCCCATGGCACAGTCAACAGAACACATTGTGTACACTACATATCTCTGGTACCAATATGGTTGTGAGGACTACCCTAATATTTTTGATCTTCCACATGCTGTATTTCACGCACATAGGTACACGCAAATACTTATCTTTCATGACATGGTAGATAGTCGTGGGTAATACCAGGTCATCTTTGGGCCATCCTGACAAGGATGACTTGGACCGCGAATGGGCAGATATTGAGCGAATGCTCTGACCATTGGTAGGGTTGCCACCTTTTCATATGACCAAGATGGGACATTTTCGGACACACATCAGATTTTACAGACCAACACATACCCACAGTCAGTACAAAGGATAGTACTTTAGTTTTATGCCTAAACGTAAGCTTATTGTTGTAGCAGTTTAGTTGCTTATTCTGTTTCATTTACTTGCTTATTCTGTTTCTTGTAACATTTAGGTATTTTACATATGGAAATAAGTATTGTATGGGACTATTACATAAAATATGGGACATAATTATATCCTACAACCACAGGACATTTGACATTTATAATGGTTTTGGTATGGACACAACTGCCCAGAGGGGGACTGTCCCTCACAATGTGGGACAGGTGGTAACCCTAACCATTGGGCTAGGCTTAGCAATTGGCGGCGCACTAACACGATGTGTTTCACTTCCACTTGGTATAACTATCGACACTACAATGGAATACGGGCACGGGGTTTTAAATGTCATTTGTTTGAGGGACGGGAACTCAATATTCAGCTACGTGCCTTTGTGTTTACTTTTTACTTTGGTGTTCGCAAAACTGTCTTGTATGCTTTGCATCCATTTCAGTATCCACAGACACTGACAGGACTGATTATTATTAGAGGCAGGCTGTACTAGTCAGCATTTTAGGTTGCGCGTATGCAGCCATGTTCACGCCTCCGTGCAGCTCTTGGACACACCCCCTGCACTCGTGCACGTTTCCTATGCACGTGGCCGTTGCGGCAGCGTGCCTTCAATAATATGCATGTGGTGCTGCTGCACTATCTCTACGCCGCACGGTCGGCGCAAGGCTAACACCGTCCTTGCACCGAACTTCATGAATCCTGGGGAAGATATTTTAGACTTTATGTACAAGACTTCATTAGTAACTAGAAAGTAATTGTTAAACAAATACATACTTCAAGTTTCAACAATTCAGCAATGCTCACAGTTTAAACAATACTTGTTGCCTGCCTTAGGCAGGATGCTTTAGAATTATATGCAGAAGAATTTAACTAGGTATTTTAAATTATCTCTATTAGGATAAGATATGTTTTTGTCAAGGATAGGCCTTGATCTAAAAAGACACAGATAGAGCAGGAATTAGGTCTTAAGATATAGTATGAGAGTAGTCTGGATTTGTAGCATGTATTATTGCTTGTTACTACAGTAGGGTTTAATGAGCAAAACCCAGTTTGACAGCATGTGACCTATGCACGTGGCCGTTGTGGCAGCGCGCCTTCATTAATATGCATGTGGTGCTGCTGCACCATCTCTACGCTGCACGGTCGGCGCAAGGCTAACGCCATCCTTGCACCGAGCTTCATGAATCCCGGGGAAGATATTTTAGACTTTATGTACAAGACTTCATTAGTAACTAGAAAGTAATTGTTAAACAAATACATACTTCAAGTTTCAACAATTCAGCAATGCTCACAATTTAAACAATACTTGTTGCCTGCCTTAGGCAGGATGCTTTAGAATTATATGCAGAAGAATTTAACTAAGTATTTTAAATTATCTCTATTAGGATAAGATGTTTTTGCCAAGGATATGCCTTGATCTAAAAAGACACAGATAGAGCAGGAATTATGTCTTAAGAGAGGGCATTTGGAATATAGTATGAGATTATTCTGGATTTGTAGCATGTATTATTGCTTGTTACTACAGTAGGGTTTAATGAGCAAAACCCAGTTTGACAGCATGTGATCACTGATGTGTACATATTTCATTGTTCTATCGTTTCTTTCTGAATGGTACATTCACAGTAAGAGCAAAGAAACTAATTCTGCATGATAGGTAATAAACAAATAAAACATGTCAGATGAATACCTTACTTAACTTATTCCTGAGAATCATGCTACTCTAAGAAACATTAGTATGTTGATTAGGTTACAGAGTGGAGAAATGTAATTACTCATTTCAAAAAGCCGTGTTATACAATTTCTTTTGTTTATTCCATCACCACTCTTGAGCAGTTTCAAAAGGGGTAGAAGGGAGTTAAAGGGAGCTCCCCTACACACACACTGAAAGAGGAGCCCCCCCCACACACACACACACACACCCTGAAAGAACAGCCATTGTATGTGTTGCCTGATCTAACACCATGTATCTTTCCAAACCACAGCTCCACTAATCTCTTAAAATTACAACTTTTTTGTATTTTTTTCTAGAAACAGAGGTAAAGTGAAGTAACAAATTTAGTGGTATCTTCCTGGAAATGTCTCAGCTTACACTAAGACAATGAAAGGAAGGGCTAGATATAATATAAAATTGCCTGTTTGCCTGTAAATACAGATAGTTGAAGGAAGACAGAGAAAACAAATAAACAGAACAGTACATGTATGTTAACATGTATATAGCACTTTTAAAGTAGGCAGCTGAATAGAATAAGGAAGGAAATCTACATACCTATATCTGTACGACTATTTTCAAACAATTCATTTTAATGTACTTATCGTTCATTGTCATAAATAAACTGGGCTCATTTATTTCCTTGCTGATGGATTTTGAACTACAATGCTTCTATTTCGATAGTTCTAGCATATAAAGCAAAACGTAGAAATGTCATACAAACAATTCAATAAAAGTTACAAGAAAGACCCAGACAAGTAAGAGTCTTCACTAAGTAATACCTTAAACATCCTGTAATGGAGGCGCATGGGATATAGTATGCAAATGACGCTTTAAGGACATGCCAGTCTTTCAGCTACATGGCTACATTCTGTATGCTCATGACTTTTTACTTTTTGCCTTTTTTAAGTCTTTACTGGTGCATTCAGGCCAGTGAAGTTAAATAGTTTCCTTTATGTTTCAAAAACTAATCTTGCATGAGCAGGTTAACTTCTCAAAAATATAAATGAATTTGCTCCTTCCTTGTCCCTAAAATATTATGCATAGAACCTACTCGTTAGTACTACAGCAGCCTGAATTTGCTTAGTATATTTTTAATGTGACGTCATATCATCTTAGTTTTAGCACTATTTGCCTCAGTGTTTACAAAACTAATGTAAACTGTCAGGTGCTACATCAAATTGCAGATTATGGATTCCAATGTGCTCACACCTGCAGTAGTCAGACTTTAAGAAGTTAAAAAATGCTGTGTCAAAAAGGAGTCATTTTCATGGATTCATGTCAAGAAAATTAATCCTCAGCTATTGAAACCAACTATAACAAAAATATTGAAGCAAAATCTACTCCCAGACAGTAAACAAAACACCACCTAACTAGACATGTGTTGCAAACCATGAGCACTTTTCCAACTGTTTTTCCCTCTCAACCATTCTGACCACATACTTCTCAACTGTCCAGATTTTCGCCTCAGATTTTTGGTCTGTTCTTCATAAAATGTGTGGTTTTCCTGACAAACCAATAAGATGATCTGAGGATTGAAGTTACTAAATAATAAATATATTTGAGTTTCAGACTTCAAATCCTTCAGAAAATGTAAGTTAACACAAACCCTATTACTCTAGCAACATTCTAAGTTTGTAAGAGCAATATGTAAAATCTGTTCCTATTTTTGGGCCTTTGTCCCCCCATTTTTGTCAGGATTTGTCCAGATTTCTTGCACTAAGAAGTTGAGAGCTATGTCTGACCATCACACCTCCCTTGATTAGACTTGGCCTGGTCCTTCCCTAATGTGAGGAACTCCCTCCCTTCAGATCCACTAAAGCAACAGCTGTCCAGACGGATGTCATCTTGGCAGATATCAGAGTGCTTGCACTCCTGCTGGCATCCCAGCAATGAGAGTTTTTGCCTTAGTATTTAGTCTAACACCAAACTTCAGGGCAGGGAAGCAGGCTCCCTGCATCAGCATCAAAACCTACAATGGCCTACCTCTGACTACATGCTGATGTCCATTCTCTCTTACAGCTACCACCATACAATGGAGTGGTTGGCCTAAAGCTGACCCCCTGTATGTCTGCTTCATTTCACTCCTCATTTTGGGGGTACATGTGAAAGGTTCACATCCCACTTTTCTCTGCCCCCCCATGATGACCAAGCCTATCCTCCCCTGCCTGTGCTATCAAGTGCCTTTACTGCTAATCAAACTCAGGTTGCCTGGGCTATAGTCAGGCCTCTGTCAAGCTACGCTATGGATGCAGGCCTCCAAGCCCAAAACATTTCATCACAAAAGCAATGAAATAAGTGAAAATGAAGGGGCATTCCTCCACAAACATAGACATAGCCCCACTTACTTTATGGTCACACAACAGTGGGGAAGTCAGCAAATCCAAAAATGGTATTATTTCAGAATAACAGAGCTTTCAACATAAAGGGTAGTTTTTCTCTTCACTACAGAAATGCAGGAACAAGTTTTCTTTAACAATACATCAATCTTATGAACTTCAGTAAGACTGTTGTCATCAAAACAATATTTATTCTCCCTTTTACTAACATGAAGAAATTTCTGAGGCACTAAGAATAATATTGTATGTCATATGTATTTATTTACATGGGATTGTCTAAAGAAAGAAAAAAATCCTAACAGTTTTTAACAGATCTGTTTATTTTATAGGGGCAAAAATACTATTCAAAATATAAAAAACAGTTGTGTAAAACCTTACTGTAACAGTAGATGTCCTTCTCTTCACTGTTGCAGTATTACTTACATTAGGGATCCCCTGCCAAGGGTAGCCTGACATCTAGCCAGTACACCAAAGCCTTACGTTGTAATAGGGACATCATACATCATAAATATGCTCCCCACACATGGCGTAGGGCATAAAGATGATGTACGAATGTACCATCCTCAGAACTGAAAAGCCCCAGGGAGATTGACAGTCAAAGGAATAAGAGAGGAACATTTACATACAGAAGGAGAAAGAAAAAGGAGGAGGAGGGAGGGAGTGAATATTCCAACAGTGAAGAGAAAGACATCTACTGTTATAGTAAGGTTTTACACAACAGTACTATATCTTTCCATATCACTGCTGCAGCATTCCTTACATTAGGGACAGTACAAAGCCTGAGCAGGAAAGTTGGCAGGAGGAAGGTCCAGCAGGGCCTTCAAGAAAGCCATGCAGGATAACCCTGGCAAATCCAGCCCTAGCTTTGGAAACCACATTCAACTTATAATGCTTGGTAAAAGTATTCACAGAAATCCAAGTAGCTGCCTCGGGGATGTAGTTGGTATCCAATCCTTTGAAAAAAGTACCAGAAGAAGCCACAGCCCTGGCAGAGTGAGCCTTAACAGAAGAAAAAAGGCTTTACCCATGAAAAGGGAAAGAAAAGGAAATGGGTTTAGAGATCCAGGAAGAAATAGTTTGCTTAGAAACAGCCAAACCTAAAGATCTATATTGAAAAGAAATATAAAGTTGCTCAGATTTACAAATGGCTATAGTTTTATCTAAATTATATCTGAGTTGTATTTGCAAGTCCAAGGTGTGAAGAACCTTTTCACTAGCAGCCTGCAGAAAAGGGAGAAAGGCAGGTAAATGAATACACTGATTAAGAGAAAACGCATTAACCACCCTGGGCATAAAAGAAGGATTAGTACGAAAAGACACCCTGTCCCTATGAAAAACTAAAAAAGGAGGTACAGCCATAAGGGCCTAAAGCTCAGACCCCCTTCTAACTGAAGTAAGGGCCAAATGAAAAACAGTCTTCCAAGTACAATGCTGTAAGGAAGCTGAAGCTACAGGCCCAAAATGGAGCCTAAGTCAAATTTTCCAGGACAAATTTAAGGTCTGAAGAAGGAGGAATAGGCTTCCTTAGAGGTCTAATATGAATGACGCCTTTAAGGAATTGTTTGACCTCAAATCTAGAAGCCAAAGGAGGAGTCAAAGGGAGACAAACAGAAATAGCTGACAGGTGGGTTTTAACAGAAGAGAATGCAAATCCAGCATTGAGGAATTCACACAAATAAGACAGGACCAAAGGAACTTCCACAGAAGGTGGATCCAGGTTACGAGCAAGACACCAAGCAGAAAATCTCTTCCATCTGGACAAATAAGATTTCCTGGTTGTGGGTTTCCTGGTCTCCTGCAGAAACCAACACATGTCCTCAGTAAAACAAAGGTGCCTAAAGGGGATCAAAACTCTATCACCCATAGTGTCAGCTGAAGAGTGGACAAGTAGGGATGGATGACAGACCTCCCCCATCTTGTGTAAGTAGGTCCATCTGTGAGGTAAGTTGTGATGATTGCCCTTGGCTAACTGCAGAAGAAACGGAAACCAGTGTTGTCTGGGCCAAAAGGGACTCACCAACAAGATTTTGGGAGAGTCTTGTTCTTTCTTGAACAGGACCCACGGTATGACAGGAAAGGAAGGGAAGGCATAGAGAAATATCCCCTTCCAAGGAAAAGAGAGGGCATCCACCCTCCAAGCCAGAGGATGTTTTTCAGAAGGAAGGCAAAAGGATCTACCTGAGGAGTACCCCACTGGTGAACAATGTCCAGAAACACATCTCTATGAAGCATCCATACATAAATCTGTGACATGGACCTGCTCAGAGAGTCTGCCACAATGTTCTGTTCTAAAGGAATATAAATAGCCTGAAGAGTCACCTGATACTGGGCAGACAGATCCCAAACCTGAAGAGATGGTCTGCACTAGAGGTAAGACTGTATCCAACCTTGCTTGTTGATGTACCACATCAGTGTGGTATTGTCTGTAAAGATTTCTAGGGGCCCTAGAAGGAAGAGAGAATGAAAGGCATGAAAACCCAGTAGAGGAGTCCTCATCACTTTGATATTGATATGGTCCTTCTTTTGATGACGGGACCAAAGGCCCTGAACCTTCAGAGGGCTGAAAGAAGCACTCCATCCCACATCTGAGGCATCTGAAAAGAGTTTCTGAGTGGGGACCGGAGGCTGAAAAGGATTTGGGTTGAGGGATAGTTGTTGAATCCACTGAAGCTCTAGCTTGAGGCATGGAAGAAGAGGAATTAGAAAGTCCAAAGGATGTTGAAGCCAGACTGACTTTAGGAACCACTGTAGCTTTCTAATATGAAGTTTGGCAAGAGGAAGCATAGGAATGGTGGAAGCTATGTATCCTAGAGCCCCTAGAAACTCCCTGGCTGTAAGTGAGATTGGAGGAAGAAGAGAATGAAAGAATGCAATCAGAGTTAAAGCCTTGGGAGGAGGCAGGGATGCCAGCATAGGAATGGTCTGGAGCCTGCACCCCAGAAAAACATGATCTGAGAAGGAGTCAGGAAGGATTTCTGGAAATTCACTGTAAACTGGAATGATATAGCATAGTGAAGGTGCTGAAGCAAAGGCTCTGGACAGGAAGCCTAAATGAGCAAGTCATCCAGATAAGGAAAAATCTGTATTCCCCTCATCCTGCAAAAAGAAATCACAGGAGCAAGGCATTTGGTGAAGACTCTTGGGGCAGTAGAAAGTCCAAAGGGCAAAGCAAAGAACTCAAAATGAAAGAAAGAAACAGAAAAATATAAACATTTCCTGAAATAGGAATGAATAGGAATATAGAGATGGGCATCCTTGAGATCCAGAGACACTAGGAAAGACTGAGGTAGAAAAAGAGGAAACAATGTTTGAAGGGATAAAATTTGAAAGGATGGAACCTTCAAAAAGGTTCTGAGCTGGGAAAGATCCAGAATGGGTCTCTAGGTGCCTTCTTTCCTGGGAACCAGAAACATTCTGAAATAAAACCTTTCCCTTTTGAGGAGCAGAAACTGCTTGGGTGGTTTCTTGAGACAAAAGGCTCTGAAGAACATCTGGAAAAAAGGGCAGCTGGTCCTGAAGAGGTTGAGAAATGCCCAAAAAAAGGGGAAAGGATTTCCACACCACATAATGTCCCTGATGAATGATGGATAAAACCAAAGAAACCAGAGGGAATCTTAACCAATTGGGAAGGGACAGGGAAAGATGAAGAAATGGAGGAACTTGGCATAGGAAGGAGGAAAGAAGATAGCCAGAACCTGGATTTTCTAGAAGAGGAGGCTTCTGAGTTGTAGAAGTCTGACTAGACATAGCAGGAAGAGCACTTCTAGCACCCTCTTTATCTTTGGGAGGGCAGGATTGTCTACAAAGGCAGACTTGGTAAAATAATTCCTCTGAAATTTAGGAACAGGGGAAATGGAAATATGTTTTAATTCCTGCACAACTTTATCCTTTTCCTGAAGATAATTAAAAACTCAGCAGCTGTGGAACCAAAAAAGAGTTTATTGTCAAGAGGAGCATCCATCGGGGATTTCCAAGATGGCTGCACACTGAGTAACAGCTTAATTCTAGCTATCTCAGTGTGAAAACAGAAACTTAGCTGAGAAGGCCAGTGGACTTGTATTTCTAGATAAATTTCAGTAACTGGCTAGTAAGTGCACTGCCTGGATGCCAGGAAAAAAGAAATACAGAGGACCTGAAGGAAAATCAGCTACAAAATGTAAGGAAAAAAGACTAACTGGGAAAAGTACTGAAGCTGTTCAGCAAAAAGCAGTGCAAGCTCCAGACATGACTTCCAGTATCCTAGAGGAAAGTATAAGACAACTGCACACAGACTTGATTAAAATAAACAAAACACTGACACAGTATATCAACCCAAACAACAAAAGGCTGGGAAAAAAACGGAAGAAGTTTTAAACAAATATTCAGATAAGTATATATACAAATCACTGAAGCTTCCACGATAAACAGCAAAAGATATTTATTTGATAAAACAAGCGCTTTCACGGACTCGACAGGTCCGCTTCATCAGGTTACAAATTTCTTAAAAAATGACCACATTTTATATAGTAAAGTATCCGCCCTAATTAACTACCATTTTGGCGGTTAAAAGTCTAATTAAACATTAATTAAGCAATTAATACCATTTGGGCTGAATTCCATAAAAGGAAATCACTTCCTGTAAAAACATCTCTTACATCTTATGTTACCTTGAGTCCAAAATGTAAAGAAGACATTCAACTACACATATAAAATTTCCCTTCATTGCTTTGTAAGACAAATCATTATAAATACTAGCTCAAGGATATGTAAAAAGTGTTCAATCCAACTAGCATATAGTGTTTGCATAACATAATAATTTTATCTTTCTTAGGTTAAGAATATATATAATAGTTCAAACTGGATTCAATATAATTGTTCCATAAAATTATTCAGTCATATATTAATTTAATATTCTGAATATCCCAATGATTCTAAGAGACTTTAGATGGTCATAAAGATAAAAGTATATAAAAAACAAATCCATAGGATGACATCTCATGTAATAGTATGGCTAAGCCACAATAATTAATCATAATTTAAAAAAGTGTATTTAGTTATTTACACATTCATATGCATAAGACAAAAAATGAAATTAAATATATATTTACACACTCCTAATAAATTCCTGCTTGTATATAAACTATTTAGTAATTTTCTCTAAATCTAAAATAAAAATATCTCTATAATAGTGCTGGTTTGATACTAAGTGCTGTATTCAGTCCTGGCTCTATGTGCGCCCTAAGTAATAAAATCCATTTCAGCTCGAAAAGTTCCAAAGTGCCTACTGTATTGCCTTCCCTTCTGTTATGATGGAGTATCTGTAATACTTTAAATTTGAACATATGGGATGGAAATAACTGACAGTGCCTGGCTAAAGCATTGTTGATGTTCATCTTCCGTATATCATAAACATGATTGTAGGCTCGATCTCTGAGCCTACGTGTTGTCATGCCTATGTAGTAGGCATTGCAATTGTCATGTCGCCAAATAGATTATATTTTGGTCTCACATGTGGCATAAAAATTCAGTACAAACCTATAGCCAGTCTGTGTATTTTCATATGCCTGCTCATCACTAATGTAGCTACATATACTGCATTTCTTACATGGAAAAGTCCCCCTCCTAAAATTAGTTCTAATGTCCAAGGATGTTTGTAATACTTTCTCTTTGCATAATAATCTTTTTAAGTTTGGACAGTTGCTATATCTGAAGATAGGATGTTCACCTACCACATTTTTCAAATCTTTATTCATATAGAGCAACTTCCAGTTTTTATTGATAATGTCTTTAATGTATCTTACATCATTCGTGAATTTGATGTCATATTGTATCTTGCCTATCCCAGGTTTATTATAATGTCCAGGATAGCCCGCTTATGACTCACCTTGGGGTTCATAACATTATTATGTTGCATGCATGTTTGTACATATTCTGGATAACCCCTGTCCTTAAAGCACTTAATTTGAAAATTTAGCAGCTGTTCTCTATCCTTGGCATCGCTGCATATTTTGGTTATTCTAGCCATTTGATTTTTAACAATGTTTGGAAAAATATGGCGGGTGCATACTCATGATGTAAAATGCCATTTTTCCAACAAGGTTTTCTAAAAGCGATGTAGTAAACCTATTCCCATTATTTTTCATTATTGTTATATCCAGGTAGTTAACCTTATTCAGTGAGGCTTCATGTGTAAAACTAAGGAATGAGGTAGTTGATTCCATATACTCAATGAAACTGAGCAGGGACTCCATACTGCCATTCCAAAAGAGTAAAATGTCATCCACAAACCTCCTGTAATAAATAACATTAGCTACGAAGTTTTCATTGTTCAAGATATGTGTTCTTTCCCATTCATATACGGCTATATTAGCGTATACATTTGCACAAGGGGTGCCCATGGCTACCCCCCATATTTGTTTATAGACCTTATCTTGGTATAAAAAAATATTATTATTGAGTATCAACTCTAATAAGGTACATATAATAAACTGTTCGTTTTGATCACCCATGCCATGGTCGTTCATACAGCTTCTAACAGCTTCTACTCCAAAGTCATTGGGTATACTTGTAAATAGATTCCTTATATCTAAAGTGACCAATAGTGTCTCACAATTCACTTTCTCAACCCATTGTGAGTTTTCTAAATCTTCCAATAGTGTGTATGAATTTTTTAATATAGTTGGAATCTTATCTACCAACGGAGCCAGTTTAATTTGTACATACTGTGAGGCGTTCTCAGTTGCCCATGATTGACCAGAAACTATCGGTCGAACTGGTGGGGGGTGTACCTTTATGCATTTTGGGCAGTCCCTTAATGATGGGAATCAAGGCTTCAATATCCAAAAATCATACAATTGTTTGTCTATACATCTTGACATCAGGAGGTCGTAGAATGTATCTCTAACATTTCCAATTATGGATATGATTTCAGCTCTATTGATCATTAAATAAGCAGTGTCATCACATAGCATCATATTCATTATGTCATTGTAAAATTCGGAATCCATTAATACTACCCCACCCCCTTTATCAGCTGGTCTAAATACTACACTTTCATCATTACATAGTGAGTCTAAGCTACTTCTTTGTGATTCACTCATGTTATAAAATAACTTTTTGTGTCCTTTTTCTTTATAATATGCATAGAGATCAAATTCACATGCACGTAAGAAACAGTCAATAGAGCTGGGTAGCGGTGGATTAAATGTGCTTTTCCTTTTAAGAGCAGTATTTTTTAACAATAAGGCATTATGTTCAGTATTACTTTCATCAGAAAATAAAAGTTTCAGGGCCAGTTTTCTAGTAAACTTTCGGAGCATTATAAGGGTATCAGAAAGTTCACTGCCCCGAAGGATAAACGAAAGACCTTTGTTAAGTACAGTACATTCAGATTCAGTCAACTCACGAGATGAAACATTGAAGAATAAAACATTCAGTGTTTCTTCTTCCTGTTCTCCCAATTGTCTCCAGATATTTTGCGCTTCCCCCTTCCCTGCTGGACGATCGCATCGGGGCTCGCTGTTTGTAAGGAAGCGGGGAGTTTAAAATCGATGACATATTGGGAGCAATATTCAAAGTATGAGTGCCTTCTTTCGGTCTGGCTCCTGTTGTAACATTTTTCAAACCTTGCTGGTTGCAAGGCAAAGAGGAAGCAGGTGAAGCAGTATCCACTTCTGAAGAAAGCAAACCACTATTGGGTATTGTGTTGTCTGAGTTGGTGACATTGATGTTAGTGGTTACGCTACTCACTATATCATCATTCACTTGATTTGCTTCTCGAGTTACTACTGTCTCATTATATCTCGGCCAAATAAATATGTTGCCGACACGGAAGTCATTACAGTCTCTTTTTAGCTTTTTTAGTTTCACTTGTTCTAGCTTATTACTGTAGAGAGTCACTTGTGATAGCATGCTATTAAGTTTAGATAAGCAGTGTTCACTATTATATTTAGTAACCATATGGTTATGCTCACCTTCAACTTTGTCAATTAATTCATTTTCCACCGGTTGAAAATAATCAATGAGTAGTCTCAAATATCTGTTGCCAAGATCTAGGTTAAGTTGTTGCCATCTTCGTAGGAGCTCGGGATGCGCTTCTCCATAGCTCGGCATGCAGAGCACACGCATGCCCCGCGGAATGACTTTAAAATGCAGGCACGCCTCCAGATGTTTTCTCTGCCAAAGGAGCCTATGAAGTTTGTAAAGATTGCTCTCCAGGCTCCTCAAATCTCCATAGAACTCTTGCATATTCTCATTGTGGGTATTCACCTCTAGTGGAACATTACCTAGATTATCAAAGTTCAATAAAGGATTATCACATTGGTGGAATATAGCATTCCAATTCATGGCATCACTGGCAACTTTCGGTGTATAATCCAGTTCAATATTTAAGTTTTCCATCGCGTGATGATTAGCCAGGAAATAAAACAAGAGAAACCAAATTAGCAGCACCAGACCCAGCACGATCATCCAAAGCTTCAGCAAAAATAAAATGATCAGTATATATACAAATCACTGAAGCTTCCACGATAAACAGCAAAAGATATTTATTTGATAAAACAAGCGCTTTCACGGACTCGACAGGTCCGCTTCATCAGGTTACAAATTTCTTAAAAAATGACCACATTTTATATAGTAAAGTATCCGCCCTAATTAACTACCATTTTGGCGGTTAAAAGTCTAATTAAACATTAATTAAGCAATTAATACCATTTGGGCTGAATTCCATAAAAGGAAATCACTTCCTGTAAAAACATCTCTTACATCTTATGTTACCTTGAGTCCAAAATGTAAAGAAGACATTCAACTACACATATAAAATTTCCCTTCATTGCTTTGTAAGACAAATCATTATAAATACTAGCTCAAGGATATGTAAAAAGTGTTCAATCCAACTAGCATATAGTGTTTGCATAACATAATAATTTTATCTTTCTTATCTTCTTGAAAACAGAAACTTAGCTGAGAAGGCCAGTGGACTTGTATTTCTAGATAAATTTCAGTAACTGGCTAGTAAGTGCACTGCCTGGATGCCAGGAAAAAAGAAATACAGAGGACCTGAAGGAAAATCAGCTACAAAATGTAAGGAAAAAAGACTAACTGGGAAAAGTACTGAAGCTGTTCAGCAAAAAGCAGTGCAAGCTCCAGACATGACTTCCAGTATCCTAGAGGAAAGTATAAGACAACTGCACACAGACTTGATTAAAATAAACAAAACACTGACAGAGTATATCAACCCAAACAACAAAAGGCTGGAAAAAAATGGAAGAAGTTTTAAACAAATATTCAGATAAGGTAATAAAACTGCAAAAATCAGAGGTTGAAATGAAGAAAAGGCTGGCTGAATATAAGACTGCTCAAGAAGTGATGTTTCAAAAAAATAATAAATTGGAGGACAGAGTACATAGGGAAAACCTGAGATTTTCTGCTGTACCCGAGAAGCTGAAAGGAACAGACTGTATTAATTTTATGAAAGCACAAGTAAGCAACTGGACTGTTATTCCACAGCAGGAGTTATTAATTGAAAGGGCACATTGTGTGTATGCTCCAAACCTGGCTATGAGAAAGCAACCGAGACCTTTATTAGTAAAGATGCAATCCTACCAGCAGAAGGACAAAGTACTAAAAGTGGGAGACAGCAGAGTGTTTGCCGAGAATGATTACTTATTGTACACCAGGCAGAAGAGGAGTAAACTTATTCCACTATTCAGGGAATGGTGAGAAGCAAGTATTAGATTTATACTGCTGCACCCAGCTGTCTTTAAAATATTCTTCCCTGGAGAGACAAAATCATTTTTGATGAAGTATTTGCTAAGGAGGAAATACAAATGTTTGTTCAACAAAAAGTGAGCTGTGAAACAAAAGGAGATTCTGCTTCTTGTTCTTCTGGTAATAAATACCAGAGAGAGACTGTGCCAGTGAAACCTTTTCAAATATTTCAATGGAAAATGCTTTACAGAAGGAAGAAAGCACCAGAGTCGACTAGAAGAATCAAGAGTACATTGGAAATGAAGCAGAGACAGGATTTAGGAGATGGAGATGAACAGGAATAAAACCAGTAACTTGAAAATTGACAAATGTGGAAATACAAAGCAATAATTATATTTGTGAAATATGACACAACAAGAAATTCTGGAAATATTGAACTTTTGGGACTATATTATCTAATCGACCACTTAACTTGTCAAATGCCTAAACGTCGACAGCTAAGGGTCGAAAATTTACAATCTTGAACGGCCAAGTAAGCAAATTCTTTCATGGGTAAAGAATTCGCTTGACCATGCTACACCAACATAAACTTCTAACCCATAAAAAAGTGGGAGGGGGCTTTGCCTCCACACCCCCCTAATTAAATATACTAACTCCAAGATCGCTCTACAGTGGGGAAAGGGCAAATTCCCGATAATGGCCAAGCAACAGATATAGTCTCTTGTCCATTGTAGTAGATACCTGGTGGAGCGGTGATGAGCCAGTCATCTAGATATGGAAACACTCAGAATCTGCGTAGTCTCAAGTGAGCTGCTACTGTTGCAATACACTTGGTGAACACCAAGGGTGCTGTGGTGAGACCAAGTGGCAGAGCTCTGAACTAATAGTGACTGGCTCCCAGCCAGAAGTGGAGGAACCTTGTGGAGTACTTGTCCATTTTTATGTGGTAATACGTGTCCTAGAGGTCTATAGAGCACATCCAATCATCTTTCCCTAATAATGGGAGAATAGACTAAACCATGACCATACAAAATTTTGTCTGTTTAACAAACTTGTCTAAATGGTTGAGATCCAAAATTTTTGGCACTAAAAAGAACCTTGAGTAGAATATGGAACATATCTGGTCTGGTGGGACTTTCTGGGTGACTTTTTTTTTTTTTTTTTAGTCGAAGAGAGAATAAGGAATGGTATTTTCAAAAGGGAACAAATAAAGACAATATAAGTACCAGTCTGACACAACTGCAGGTAAAGTCCATAAAACTCTTTTATTTCTTATTTGTATTAAAGTTTTATGGACTTTACCTGCAGCTGTCTTGGACTGGTACTTATAATTTCCATTGTTACCTGATCACTCTGGGTGGAACATCGGGGATTTTTCATCCTGTTCTTGGAGTTAGTATGAAGGGAATGTAGCATCCTCTGGTAATAATCCTTAGCACCCAAGTCTCTGTGGTTACTTGTTTCCAGGCTGGAGGGTGCAGAGGTTGTCTTCCCCTGACTGCCTCTAGTGACAAGCAAGCAATCAGTTCTCCTTTCAGGAGCACTGGTAAGGTTTTCCTGAGAAAGAATCTCTGGAGCCCTGATTTTGCAGACCACCTCTGCCATGAGGGTGGCATCTTTCATTAGAGCTCCCCCCCTCTGTCCCAAGGGGAGCCACTGCCACATGTGTCCTGGAAAGGCCCTTGGGTTTTCTTGAACCACATTTTTCTACTCCGCTGGTTTATGGAGTAGGAATGTTGGGGAGCAGAGAAATGTATGCCCACTGCAAACAGGGTCTTTTCATCCTTCTCACACCGGGCCAAGGTGTCTTTGACTTTGGGACCAAAAAGGGATGATCCGGCAAATGAAGCATTGATGAATGAAGACTTGAACGCCTCTGCAAATTCACACAAGCACATCCAGGCATGCCTTCTTATGCCTACGCCTGAACCTGCTGCCCTAGTTGTCCCTTTGTTTGCATGTGCAACGAACATCATGAATGAAAAAGATTCCAGGATAGAAAGTTGGGAGGCTACTTTATCCTGCACCTCCTCAGACACAGCTCCTGCAAGGTTATCTGAGAGCTCCTTGATCAGATCCCTCTGGAGTCTAGTAAAATGTTCCAAGAAGTTCAACAGCCATAAGACAAAGGTTGAAGAGACATACACCTACTTCCCAAACCTATACATCCAACTGGACTCTTGGTTAGGTCGATGAACAGTGGAACTTTCCTCTGTGAGTTCCTTCTTTGTGGCTGCTGCAACCACCATGTCATCTACTGCTAAACCCTTGGCCCAATGTCGATGATCCTCTGGTGCTGAAAGGATTCTGTCTGGTCTCCTGGGGATTGGCTCAATGGAATCAGGGGTCTTCTATGCCCACTGTGTGATCAATTTAATAAGATTGCCAGCAAGCTTGGTCACCTAAGAGGTAGAGGGGCGAGCACCAAAAGCTTGCAGGTACACTGAATCCTCTGAGGTAGGGTCTTTGGGCTTCTAGCCCCCCTCTGCTTTAAAACTTCAAGAATGTCTCCAAAGGAGATGGATTCCTCTGAGCAAAAAACTATCAGTGCAGGTACTGGCTTAGACAATTGTTTGTGGGATGTGGGAACTATATATGTATTTGGGTAGTTTCTATCAGAAAGTACAATTGTGTTACTTTTATAATTAATAGAACATGCAGTCTGTTATAGCCTCTAAAGCAGCAGCGAATAAGTAAATGGCTAGAGGGTGTTGGAGTAGGAAGAGGTGCTGTCCGAACCCTGTTTGGATCGAACAGGAGCAGCGGAGCAGTATGTACTGATTAGGATGGATGACTGGTAGGAGGGGAGTAATGGAGTTTTACTGCCACCTGGTGGTGGAACACATAATGGTACAGGCAGAGAACTGAGGGGAATGGGGGTCCCTGCAAGTGTGCATGCAACCGGGGAGCGCTCTAGCACATGAGAGGTACACTATATAGTTTACAAGTGAACATAGATCACTGAAGCTTACATGTAATTGCGGTGAGACAAGTTACAGAGTATTCTTTAGGTAAATAGTAACTTCTTTGGTCCTGGGTAGATTGGGTTGTTTTTAGGTGGTTTTCAGGAAGAGAGGGGCTGCAGATTGGATCAAGCATATTGTAATGAAATAAGAAAGAGGTTGTTACTATTTAATTGTGGAATAGAGAGCAAAGGTGTAGGCAGATAGATATAGGAAATGAGTGGAAGAATGGGAGAGAGGTGCGTGTATGCAGTGATAGTAGTGAGTGCAGCAAGGAGAGAGAGGGGGGATGGAAGAGTTCGTTGATGTGAGTGTGTATGCAAGTATGGTAGTTATGGGTTGGGTAGCTTAATAACAGCAGTGCAAGTCAGAAGGGTTATTTTAGCAGTGTGGGTTAGTAAGTAGCAATGTGGGACAGTCAACTATGTATTATATTACCTTATACAGTTTAAATGCAGCTATTAACATCTAACAAGCATCAACACATCAGGCTCTATGCAATTATTAATATCAAGACAAAGTAACATTTATTATAGCTGTGAAATACCCATTGCATGACTGTGAAACATGTTGTAAGGCAGAACAATGTAAACATGTAACCATTATGCGAACAACAGCATTTTAAATAAGACCGTGATAATGTCTAGTAGGACGGGTATTTCGAATGTCTACAGTTAAACAAGCAGCAACCTAGCAGTGTGTTCTCAATTCAGCTTTACAAGCAGGAAATAAGTTGTAGGTAACAATGCTCTATCAAAGACAATAAACTACACACCAAAACCAAGCAGTAATGGGTAGCTACTAATTCATGGGATGCATTTGCAATGATTTTGACTTTTGGAGATAAAAAAATCAAGTAGTCCAAAATGTTTGGGAGAAATAAACAGACAAATGGAAATTATTCCAATTCTAACTACAGATACATAGTATAGTATAAGAATTACGTGAGGAATAACAGCGTCTTGCCGACACACTGTTAAGTAGTAGGAGACTTATGTCTGGGCAGCTGTCAAGCAGAGTTAGCAGCAGCCTCAGGGCAATTGGCTACAGCAGATGGGTTCTTAGCGTAGATGCCATCCTGTTGGAACGTACATTTTAAGAACAAGCCTAAACGTTTTATTATACACACTGTTGATTCCAAATATAAGTTCAACATCAGCATTGTAAGAGTGACAGCAAACAGAGTCAACTGCAGTTCTGACGACAAAGCTTACTGTTAAAAAATGAATAATTAGTAGAGCATGTAAAACATTACATGATAACTATAAGAATCAATCAGAGGAGGTTAGGAGGGATTGGGAAGAGAGACTGGATAAGTAATTCAAAAAGAAACAATGGGGGATATATGTTTGTATCCCAAATATGCAACAAAATCTAGAAAATTTAGGATTTTTGCTTGGAAATGTTTACATGGATATTTTTATACCCCAAAAAGACTCCAGTAAATTTCTCCTCATGTAGACCACAAATGTTGGAGGTGTGATGGGGAAGAAAGAGGTAACTGGGAACATATTTTCTGGGAGTGTAATGAGTTGGCAGACTTTAAAGATTCCCTTCAGACTACTTTAGCAGAGATACGGGGTGAGCAAACTGATGTAACTAAGGAAATTATTTTTCTGAGCCATGATACATTATCGAAATTGCCTAGACACAGTAAGGCCTTGCTGAGTCTAACTATGGTGGCTGCCAAAAAGGCAATTACTGGAAAATGGAAATCAAATTATAAACCAGCAGTACTAGAAATACTGAATATAGAAATAGAGATAAAACAACTGAAATTGGTATCTTTAGAAAAGGTAAGAGCAAATTACATAGGAAAAATGCGAATTGTGAGAACAATACATATAGGAGAGGAATGAGGTTTAAAAGAAGGCAGGATTTGAATGAGCTATGTAATGTTTGACAATGATTGGGTAGATTATAAGTGATGTGTAATGCTTAAATAAGAAGTTATGTACTCACCATAATGTTCCATGTGAGTTGTTCATCTCGCCTTCATTCTTTACTGATGGGTTTGGACCGATCCATTGGCTCTGGTACGGCCATATGCAAAGCTCGAGGTCTTCCAGTAGCTTGAGGCCAAGCCCCTATCCCATGATGTACTGTGAATTACCTCAGATCTTGTTTGTCGCATGTACTATAACCATATAAATGAGCTATCCTCCTATGGAGAGGAAGAAGAATCGAGCAACCAGGATGAGACCAACCTCTAGGTCAACTATCAGCCAGGAGGGGGAAGGAGGGAGGGACGTAAGAATGAAGGCGAGATGAACAACTCACGTGGAACGTTATGGTGTGTACATAACTTCTTAATGTGACGTTGTTCAATCTTGCCTTTCATTCTTTACTGATGGAAAGCCTCCCTAGCACCATCAATCTCGGGTGGCTCACGGGAGTACATTCTTCAGAACCGTAGACCCAAAAGAAGCCCTGTCCCTGAAGGCCTCATCAACTTTGTAATGCGTGATAAGGGTATGAGGTTTAGACCAAGTAGCTGCTGCACAAATGTTATCAAGGGGCAGTTTGGCTTGGAATGCAGAGGATTTAGAAACTGCTCTGGTTGAGTGAGCTTTAATCTTGTGTTGCAAAGGCATATTAGCAGTTGAGTAAACAAAGGTGATACAATCAGATAACCATTTAGACAGAGTTGTTTTAGCCACTGGCTACCTTTTCTGGCTTCAGAGAATGAAACGAAAAGTTGGTCTGATTTCCTGAAATCCTTTGTTCTATCCAAATAAAATCTGAGCTGTCTGTGAACATCAAGTTTGTGCAGCATATACTCCAACTTATTGGAATGATTAGGGAAGAAAACTGGTAACTCAATGACTTGGCTGATATTAGTTTCTGAACAAACTTTGGGCAAAAGAGAGGAGTTTGTCCTAAGAGATACTTTTGTCAGCATGAAAAATCAAATAAGGAGGGCTGAAAGATAAAGCTTGAAGTTCTGCCACTCTGCGGACAGAAGTAATAGCTACTAGAAAAATGGTTTTCCACAACAAATATTTGAGGTCACAAGATGATGCTGGTTCAAATGGGGGAAGGACTATATGAGACAGCATAAAGTTTAGATTCCATGGAGAATAGGGAGTTTTCACTGGAGGTCTCATATGAAATGTTCCCTTGAGAAAGGCCTTGGATAACTTGTGGGGCCTGATATTTAGCCTGTCAATCCCGAGACGAAAGTTAGATATAGCAGCCAAGTGAACCTGAACTGTTGCAGCTGCCGCTCCTTTATTAAAAATCATAGTCAAGAATTCTAGTATGGATGTCAAGGGGGCTTGGTAAGGATCAATGTTCTGCTTAGAAGCCCATATGGAAAATCTCTTCCACTTACTAAGATATAATCTTCTAGTGAACGGCTTGTGAGAAGACAAAAGGATGTGTTTTGTCACACTGGAGAAGTTATGAAGCTATGAGGAGAACTGCCACAGCCAAGCTGTCAGCTTCAGTGACTGCAGAGAAGGATGGAGGTCCCCCAACGGATGTGTCAGAAGGTCTGGAACTGGGACCAGAATCCAGGGATCCTCCAAGAGATGATGTTGAAGGAATGGGAACGAAATCTCCCGAGGCCAATGAGAGGCTATAAGAATGATGTTCCTTCCCAGGGATTGTGCTTTCTGTATTAATGGGATTGGTAGAAAAGCATAGAGGAGACCCGGGGGCCAGTTGTGTATGAGTGCATCTCTCGGGACTTCTCCCGGAGGAGGAATCAGGGCAAAGTAGCATCTGCATTTCATGTTGATGTGGCTGGCACAAAGGTCGTAGCAAGGCTTGCCCCATTTATGGAAAATCCTGTCCGCAATCTCTTTCTTGAGGGACCACTCAAGTGGCAACAAGACTGCCCTTCTCAGTTTGTCTGCTATCATGTTGGAGCTCCCCAGAATGTGCCTTGCCAACAGAAAGCACTGGGAGGAAAAAGCCCACTGCCAAACTCGGAGGGCTTCTAGACAAAGGGGTAAGACTTGGTTCCCCCCTGCTTGTTCAAGTACCAGACTACTGATATATTGTCTGTCTGAATTGCAATTGTTCCTAGGAGAAGAGAGTCCTGGAAATACTGCAATGCCAAAACTACTGCTCTCATTTCCAGAACACTGATAAGCAAATGTGACTCTTGATCTGTCCATTTGCCTTGGGCAGTCTTTCCCTAAAAATTCCCCCACCCCCCCCCGCCCTATCAGGGAAGCATTGGTGGTCACAGTGGCTACTGGAGGGGGTAACACAAAAGGGCATCCTATGGTGATGTGAAGAGACATCAACCACCACTGGAGATCTTTCTTGCAAGAGCTCATAATCAAAATCGTATGATCCATTGGAACTTCCTGGTAAGACCACTGAGTGAACAACAGCCATTGAAGAATCCACATATGCAGTCTTGCTAATGGTATGGCTAGGATTGCTGCAGCCATCAAACCCAATACTTTCAGAACTTCTGAAGCTGGTGCTCTGTCTTTCGATACCAATGTGCTGACATGATGATGAAGAAGGAAGATTCTTTTGATTGGTAGTCTTAGAGTGGTGACTCCCATGCCCTCCAAGAGACCAACTGCATGAGCTCATCAAAGAGGGGAGACACCCAAGAGGTGGAGGGTTGAAACCCAAAAGCTTTCAGGAGAACTGACTCATCCTCAGTAGGGCTTTTGGACTGCCAATCATCCCTCTGCCTAAGGATCTCGAGTATCTCAGCAAAGGAGATATCCTCAGAGGGGGACCACACAGGGACCCTTCTGACTCATCCAAGTCAGTGTCAGATGTTAAAGACACCTGTGGGGAGTCCTAGTGTCTCCTTTTGCACAATCGTTTCTTGGGAACCTCTTCAGTGGGAGCCTCTGGGGAGGTCTCAGAAGAGCAGGGGGCACCCTGTGGGACTACCTGAGGCTCAGGGTCTCTACGCCTAGCCTGGACAATAGAAGCAGAAGCAAAAGCAGACAGAGGCACTTTGGGGGATGAGGAAGCAAGGCCTGAAGTCGAGGATGTCTTGGGGGACAAGGCTATCCTCATGGCCTTGAAGGCACCACGGCTCTGATGTGAAGGAGTCGATGGACCCGAAGGAACTGCCAAACCTTCCTACACTGAGGCCATGGGCTCCATGCCGGAGGTAGGAGCTGAGCTCATCCGAGCCAAAGCCCCGAGAGGAAGAGTTGGCACCGACAAGTCAGTCTGACTATCCTCCCCGGATCTGACTGGAGAGTGTCGGCTGCTAGAGTCCCCAGTCAGCACAGAGGATGTCAGAGTGGATGGAGCCGATGACACTGAAGCAGGTCTCGGCTCCAAAGGCTAAACGATCAACAGATCTGCTTTCTCTGGCTCAGAAGGTCCAGTACGGCTCGGAGGAGGAGTAGTCAAAGCAGGAGTAGTGGTCTTTGGCTCCGAATCCGCTTGGGTTGGAGCCAACAACAATTTAGCAAGGCTTGGTGCCTGTAAAAGCTTCTGCACCAATTGATCCACATCCACATCCAACAGGCTGACAGAAGACCAAGAAGAATGCACCGACGGTGCCGACTGAAGCAATGGAGATTAAGGCCTTTCAGATACCGGCTCCAAGGCTGTGGGCCGGTTCCAAAAAGAAAAGACAGTCTGCTCCGTGGTCTGTGGAGCCGATGTCACAGAATCCTCCAACATTTTAGATTTCTTAGACTGCTTAGAGTCCTTAGATTCCACAGAAGATTTAGAGAACCTGGAAGACTTGCTGGCCACATCCTGATCACTCAAAGCCTCTTGAAAGGGATGCTTTAACAAGCCCCTGTCCACCAATTTCCTTTTCCTCTCTAGTAACACTCTTGAAAAAAAAGAATGGCAAATGTCACAAGACTCCTGTAAGTGGACAGCTCCTAAGCAATAAACATAAGTTACATGTCCATCCGTAAAACGGACATTTTTTGACCGCAGTGTGGACACTTTTTAAAACCAGACTTTGGATGATTATATTTGTTATCCACCATTATGCTACTAAAGAAAAACACAGAGCAGATAATCAGCAATATCTTAGGATCTAACAACACACACACGCAAAGGAGCCTAAGAAAAATGTAACACAAAATATAGTAAGCTACTCAGCAATACCCTAGGCTCTAACAACACACACACACACACACACACACACACACACACACACACACACACACACACACACACACACACACACACACACACAAAGGAACCTAAGAAAAATGTAACACCAGATATTAGTAAGCTACTAGGCTCTGAAGTCACACACAGAAAAAACGAGCCTCATAAGAAATGAAAGTTAACTACTATTTACTAAACTAAGGCCAATAGACAGAAGGCCAACAATAGAAAAAGATATATATATATATATATATATATATATATATATATATATATATATATATATATATATATATATATCTGCAGATATACTAAACTACAGCAGAAAAAAAACTAGGCCAAAACACACGAGGCCGATATATGAAATATTACTAATCACACACGGGAAATGGGAACTTTTAAGAAGCTATACAATGAACTACCTAACTATCAAACTATTTAAGAGAGTTTAGCAACAATTTTATAGAAATAACTGCTAATATATAAATTTTGAAAATAGTACTGGCCCGAGCTTGCACTGGAACTTCTGATCAGATGCCGCGGCAAACTAGATCTGAGGTAATTCACAGTGCATCATGGGATAGGGGCTTGGCCTCAAGCTACTGGAAGACCTCGAGCTTTGCATACTGCCATAAAGAAAGAATGGTGAGATTGAACAACTTCACATCTAAAATTACGTCAATATGGTTTGTGATATAAAATGCTTGCAGCTAAGATTATGCATCATTTGTTTTCATTTATATGAATGTATGATTACCTATGTCATAAGTTAATAATTTAATAAAGATATTTATTGTTTATAACAAAAAAAAAGAGGAGCATTCATCAGCTTGGCCTTAATATCATCAGTCAGAGGCTGAAGACAAAGTCAAGAGTACCTCCTCAACACAGAACCAAAGACAGCAGCTTTACTTTTAATGGAATGGCGAGCTTCTTCAGATGAGGGCTCCAACAAGAGAGGGCCAAAGGCTTCCCGTCGGAATCAGGAATGTCTGAAACAACTGGAAAATTCTGAGAGAGAGAGAGAGAGAGAGAAGGGCCAAAACATACCTGGTCTTATGTGTCTGGTAAGTCACAGCTCTAAAGGCCAGAGTAGCAACATTGTACACCTTCTTACTCAGTGTTTCCATGGTTCCGCTGTCTCTGTCAGAGGAAAGCAGCTTAGTAGAAGGTAAACGCTTGTAGGGCTTATCAACACTTGTAATGAAATTTACAATCATCAGACACCTTAAAAACCTATCAGTTTTTTTTAGGAGCAGGGGCTGGGAATCAGCAGCCTGAGAAGCTGCAGAAAATGTGTCCAACAAAGCGGAGAGAACAGGAGGAACAGCAGAAGGTTTGGGAGACTCTATTTGAAGGAGTTCATAGTACCTTTTCTAAACACCGGAATCCTGGGTACAGTCCCACTTAAAATCTCTAACATATGGGAAACAATATCCCCAAAGGAAATCTCCTCAAATGGAGAATCCTGGCTAGTACTGTCCTCTTCCTCAGAACCATAATCCAAGGAAGAGGCAATATGAGAGGAATAGGCCAAATATTATTCATCAGAATCTACTTCCTAATCAGAAGAATCCTGCTCCCTAGGCCTCTTAGTGGGAGTTGAAGACCAAAGGGGGTAGGAACAGAGACTCCCTGAGGTGGCTTTAAAGCCATAAGAGCATTAAACAAACCCTGTGTGAAATCTTGCCATTTACACTTAGCATCCTTAGCAGCAGGAGATATATGCTTAGCTTTCTGCTTCTTTTTCAAAGGGACATCAGTCCTAACCATCTTAGGCAGCTTAGACCCCTGCTGACACTCAATCAGCATAGTGGGAATCTCATCCCTAACAAGCATCTGTGGACACCCCTAGGCCCTTCAGATATAATCAGCCACGGTTCCCCCTGAACATCCAAAATGGATGTCTGCAGAGCCACTGAGGGCATGCAAGCAGTCGCAGCAGAGAAATCTGAGTGAAGAACGATGCGATCATCCAGGCTTTCAGGCTTTCATCAGCCTTGAGAGAGACATCTGAGGGAAGCGGTACAGCAGAAGAATCCGATCAAACTTTCTTGGCCTACTTCTTCATGGATGGCTAACCCTCAGGCCAGGATGATTCTGCCTTTGTATCCTGAGCCAACAGTTTACGACATTGGTTCTCCAGGTAAATAGATCAAGAGGAGAAAACTGCACAGAGTTTTAGTGACAAACGGCTAACAAATATGACAAGATGTATGATTGTGAGAAGCACCTAAGTAAAACAAACATTGTTTGTGACAGTCCTTATGAAGAATCTGTCCACACTGGCATTTCTTCTTCTTTCTGGATGACATGTAATCCAACAACCACAAGTAAAATAATAAAAGAAAGTGGATAACTTGAAAAAGAAGAAAAACCACACTGAGTCAAGGAAATAATAAAGTAAACGCTTTTGTTTACTTGTAATCAGCAAACTTCTTCAGACAAATAATAAGACATAAAACAAAGCTTATATAAATAAATTCAATGACATCACCATCAATTTGCAAAAAGGCAAACCTCCATTTAAAGAGCTATAGCAGCATATAGGAAAATAGCATCTTCTTTTTCAAGTTATCCAGTTTGTTTTTACTTGGTTTTCAATTTTTAAAATAATATAAGAAGAAAATCCCCAAAGGGGCATTTATCTGATAAACTCCTTGGCAATCAGCAGATAAAACAGCATTCAGACCAACAAACAGAGATGACATTTGGACTGGCGGGAAAGAAGTTCTGAGGATGGCACATCTGTACATCACCTTTATGCCCTATGCCATGCATGGGGAGTTTATATATATATATATATATATATATATATATATATATATATATATATGACATACAATGTCCCCATTACAACCTGTCGGGCTCCCTTTGTCAGGGTATCCCTAATGTAAGGTATACCGCAACAGTGATATGGAAGGACATTCTGTCATACATCAGGTATGGATTTTTTTCTTGCACTTCTACCACTCTTTCAGTCAAGAAAATGAAAAATCCACACTGTACAAAATGTGGTTCGATGTTGCCGAACCCAGGCAGAGAGAGATTAAGGGCTGATATTCACCTTCTTTACATATATTAAGATTGCTTGTTTTACTTAGCTATAATTTTTAAGTGTTCACATTTATTACTTCTACTCCCAGATAATTCTGCTTTCCACGACTCTCCCTTGTTCACTGCCACCATCAATGTCAATTGCATATTTGTATGGAAGGATCTGTCCATTTGGTGAATACAGCTTTACCAGTTGTAGCTGTCTCATGCAGGTCTCAACAGAGAGACCAGAACTGCTTTTGTGAGCCCCTTGTCACAACTCTGGGGGTTGTGATCACTGTATTCTTCAGTCTCCACTGTTACAATGCACCTACCAACTTTTCTGATGACTAAAACATAAGCAGTAATACCTGATAGAGGAGGGGACATTACAGGGAAATAATAGACTGCCTTGGCTACTAGGAGGCCCAACACAACAGGTAAAGGGCTTCTCCACCCCTGAATGGTCTGTATTCCCTATGATGCCCACCCCAGAGGACATTACTGTGCTTAAAAATGGTCTCAAAGTTTGTATTTGTTGATATTATATTGTTGTGTATTATATTTTGGTGTGTGTGTCATTTTTGTTGTTCTGATAAACATAGGTTCATAGGTTGATACTAGGCTATCGGCCCTAGGACCTATACAAGCCTAGCCATAACAATTCCCTGGCTATTACTTCCCTGGTCTCATGTCTAACAGAGCGACTTACGTGATCCCTGGAGTGAATTTTCTATCTCCCATCCAATCGTCAAGGTTCTTTTTGAAGAGGGCCAAAGAGGCGCTCAGCTTGACATGTATGGGCAGTCTATTCCAGAGTATGGGGATTCTCTGGGTCAGGAACCTATCCCTCCAGCATGTTTTGTTCATTGTGATGACCAGGCTTAGATCCCTGGAGCATGTGGCTCTGAGGGATTGGATTTCTTTAAGTGTAGCATGTCTAACAGCTCTGGGTTTGACATGGCCTTGTATGCAGGCAATATACAACAGAGTATAGCTGGAGTTTTTTTAGATGGTCAGCACAGGGCATCTGCTTTAGGCTTGTGATTGTTTTAGTGAGGTATTTCTGTGGCCTTTCCTATTGTTGCAGATGTCTTGTGAGGTACATACCAAATGGGGCATTGTACTCTATAATGGGTCTAATGAGGGATGAGGGACAATGACCTCCTTTTTTCTGGATGAAAAGCCCTTAATGATGAGGTGTGCCACATAGAAGGATTTCCTGACTGTTGTGACGATGTGGTTATCGAAGGTGAGACCACTGTCCACTTGTGTCCCTAAGTCCCTTATCACACTTTCAGTGTTTAGTGTACTGCCACTTATGTGGTAATTCATGGGTACATGGTTTTTCCTAAAGGGGATAACTGTACATTTCTTGGCATTGAGCTTGAGACCATGGCTCTGGCACCAAGCATCTGTTTCTGTAAGGCCCTTTTGTAGAATATCCACATCATTTGCGGATTCAATAATGGCTCCCAGTTTGCGGTCATCTGCGAACTTTGTTAGCCAGAGTCCCTTAGTGCTAGCCTGTACTTCAGAGAAGTAGATGCCAAACAAGAGCGGTCCCAGGACTGAACCCTGAGGTACTCTGCTTGCCACTTGTCTGGAGCTGGATTTTGAGTCGGCTACTTTTACAGTGTGGGTTCTGTCAGTAAGCCAGTTGGCAACCCATCGAGTGATGTAGGGATTAATGCCCAGCTTAGTAAGTTTATCTATGATTCCAGATTGGGGGATGGTGTTGAAGGCCTTGGCAAGGTCCAGATAGGCTGTGTGGACTGCCTTGCCCTCATCCACGGCTCTGGATACTGATTCGAAGAAGTCAGTCAGGTTGAGGAGACAAGATCAACCCTTTACAATACCAAATTGGGTGGGGCCCAGTGTTTGAAGGTTGCTAATGTCTTTGTTTATAAGTCGTTCCATGGCTTTGCAGATCAGGCTTGTCAGATGGATGGGATGATACTTCCTGAGATCCAAGGTGGACTCCCCCTCCTTGTGGAGTGGGATAACTATAGCTGTGCGCCATTCATTGGGCATGAAGCCTGAGGTGAGGCTAGGATTAAACATGACACTTAGGTGAGGTGCCAGTTCAATTTGTAGTTCATGTAGTACACAGCCCGGGATGTCGTCTGGTCTCATGGATGCTGTATTCTTAGCTTTGAAGAGTGCATTTTTTTACCTGTGTGGCCATGATTACCTGAATTTGGCAATATTTTGGTATTGAACTGGACCCTTTAGGGGGTGAGATGGGGGTGAAGTTGGCAATGAATCGATCTGCCAGAATATTGGCAATATCCTTGGGATCAGTATATTTAATGCCATTCTGTTGTAGCTCAGAACAGATTTGAGCATTGCCGTTTAGATTCTTGACATAACTATAGAATGCCTTGTGGTTGTCCTTGGAATCTTTGGCAATTTTATTTTCGTAACAAGCTTTGGAGGATTTTATGAGGGATCTCAGCTTCTTACTGATGCTGGTAAGGGAATATTTTGAATCCTAGGATTTTCCTCTTTTCTGTAACAGTTTCTTCCTTCTGTTGTATAGTTTCTTTATGGCAGGGGACCACCAGATTGGCTTCTTTTTCTTGGAGGAGAACATCTCCGTTCTATTTCGAATGGCATGATTCATGAATGAGTGGATGTGCTTGTACAGTGCCTTAGTGTAGGATTCAGCAGTCGAACTTTCAGTTCCCGTCTGCATTGCTGTCATGAAATTTTCCACTTCTGACTTGAGGAGCATGAAATCAGCTTTGGAGAAGCTTTTTATGGAGGTTTCCCTACTGGGAGGGCGGGGGTGGGATGTGGATGTCAAGGGTGATTAGCTTATGGTCAGACCTGACCAATGAGGGGGTGACCACTGGCGTGGAGCATCGATCTCCCATGTTGGTAATGACCAGGTCTAGGATATTTGAGCCACTGGTGGGACTATGGATTAGCTGATCCAGGGCATTGGAATTTATGAATTCCAAGAACCATTGAGTTAAGGTGTTGGTGCCCAAGTAGTTTTCCCAGTTAATGGCAGGGTAGTTGAAATCACCCAGTATTAGGGTGTTTGGTTGTATCTTAATATTTTCCAGTATGTTTAGAAAGGTGTAGTTAGAATCTTGGGGCATGGTGGGGGATCTGTAGCAAGCTACAATTTGGATTGCAGTCTTACCTAGTATTAGTTGTACCTGTAGAATTTCATTGTGTTGGGCAACTAGCCTGGAGGTGTGAATATCCTTGGTGAATATTGGCACTCCTCTGTCTTTAGTGTTTTGGTCCTAGTTTGTGGCCAAAAAGTGTGGTAAGAGTTGTAGCCTGGTACTGCAGGGGTGCTCTCTGGAGCCTTGAACTAGGTCACAGTTACTGCACAGATATCAATGTTCTCCATTTTTAGAAGTGCTTCTAGAGAGTGCATTTTGAGGTTTAGACTTCTAACATTGAGTAGCATTACCTTCAGATTTTGCATGCTTATATCTGTTATGGTGGTGGTTTTGTCCTTTCAGCCTTGCCTAAAAAAGGCATTATAAGGGTGGCAAGAGCCTTAGCCAGTAACCTGAATCCCAGGGGGAGATAGGTGCAGACCATCTCTGGCAAAGCATCATGGTCTGTTGATCATGTCATCCCAGGCACACAGATACTGGATCCCCTTTGAATGACACCAGAAACTTAGCCAACTGTTGAAGCCAATCATTTTGTCCTTATATTGTGGTATCATTCTGGGCGAAGGCAGGATGCTACTCAGGGCTAGGGTCATACCTGCCTGGGCCACATGATTTGAGAGCTCTTCCATATTTCTTTTCATGTAGTCCAGGGAGGTACATCTCAAGTCATTCACTCCAACATGGACAATGACAGAGTCATATTTGTGCTTGCTCTTGAGTGCATGTGTGATGTGGTGGACCCTGGCACCCGACAGGCAACTGACTGTAATTTCCTCCTTGTTCAGCCTGGTGAGTGGGACATCAGTGTGCCTGACTATAGAGTCACCTATGACCAATGTGTTGGGCATGTTGTCTTGCCTTATGGGCTGTTGTTGGGTGGCACACTGGTGTTGTGAGCTATGTGACACTTTGGTTGTGATTGGTGTTTGTTTGCGTTTCATCTTCGGAGGTCCTTGTTGCTTGGGCAGGTTAACGTTAAGGGCCTCCGCATAAGTGGGTTTAATGTTACTATGTGTGGATGTTGGAGGAGTGAGTTTTGAAGGGCTATGTGTTGCTTGAGGTGTAGTGCAGGTGTTAACCTTCTCCTCTTGACTGTCTAGCACACTCTTGGGTATAGAGAGCTTTGCTTCCAGTTTGGCTATGTAAGTGCATCTCTCGTAGGTTGTAGTGTTGGGTGGTAGGAGGAGAGGGTTGTCTGTGTACATGAGGCAATTGCTGCATTGCCCCAGTATGCGCAGATTCACCAGGTGGACAGGAGAAATCACCAGAAGCTGACCGTTGGACATGCCTGGTTCAGTGTTTCTTTTGTAAAGTACAAGAGCTATTTTCCCCTACCTTGGCAAGATACTTTGCAATTATAGGCTATTTAGAGCCTACGATTAATTTCTCATTATTAACAAGGAAAGTCGAGTGCTTGTATCATTTTAAGGCTTCCTAGTGCTTTCCAGCAGGTTTTATAGCAAGTGCTAGTCACAGGGATGCTTTTTAGCTACTGTGGTAATGTTTTATTATGCCAACAAGTACACAATTTCTTTTAAGTATAACTTTATTATCTGCATAACAGCTGATTCTGAATTATGGCAGGCATTAAGAATAATGAAAGATAAAAGTTCATAGATTACATTTTTAAAGAAAAATAAGTAATTGAAATACTAATTACTGTACTGATGTAACAATCAATTTGCTATTTTTATTCATTTTGAAACCAAGTAAACTCACTAGGCACAACCTTCTTTGCAGGTGCAACCCAAGACTACTGCCTGGTTAAGTAACTGAGAGTAACACAGCAGGTGAATGGAGGTTTTGGGAATCAAACCCCATACTACAAGATAAAGCACATTTGCAGCTCAGAGCTTAATCCTCTGAACTAAGCTATCAAATTTAATATTTCCTCCTTCTCTTTCAGATTATATCTTGAAAAATATAATCACTTTTATTAGCAAAAGTGTTCCTCCTAGCTGTTGTCAGAAATATGGATGTATGTAACTGCTGCCCAGGACAGAATGTCATTACATTTTATTAAACAAGTTCATGGTGTGTGTCATTGTGTTTGTGTGTGTGTGAGTATAGATATATATATATATATATATATATATATATATATATATATATATATATATATATATATATATATATATATAGACTTTAAAAAGTGTCATTGCGTTTTGTTTAATACTTCAGGTGTAATAGCTGTGTTGTTTACTTCAGAAGAAGTAGGCCGTCGCTACATGTTTGACTGTACAGCTGAAAGAGAGGTAGACCATGTTTACGTGGGCATTTTAAAAGTCTACGGCCTCAGGATCTGGCTCGCCAGTGCTGTTTGATCTGTCGTACAGGTATTTGTTGTGTAACGGTGCATTTTTTTTTTTTTATAACTTCCTAAGTTAGGGATCCAGCATAGCTGTGACCGCTTGGAAACAAACACAAAGCATCATCTGTCAAGCAAGATAGCTGAAACTATGCAGAAATTAAAGGCGTTCAGTGTCCTTGATGGCGGGGATTGCCCGCTGTCATTGCTACGGGAACAGACCACTTGATGTTGGCCGTAATCACAGAAAAGTTGCTCTGACATTATGTAAGGAAAAAAAGGGTATCAGTACTGATTTCTGCTTTCCAGCCAAACAAAAAAAATGTTGTTTTCCGATGTTGGGCTGATTACAGAAACCGCAAAACCACTCATTAACAGTGTTTCCCTAATAACGGAAAAGTATCGAGTGATTTATTTATTTTGGTTACATTTTATGTGTCCTTTCCTTTTTATTTTAAATGTGAGAACATTAGTTTTAATGCAAAAGTAAGATCAAAAACTGCTTTTTACATGTGTAACTGAAAAGATTGTTTCTCACATTTATATTTACAGTGACTCAGAGGTACAGGCAGCTGCTCTCTATAGCCTGACAACAAACAATAGTCTAATACCTCAAAAGGTAGTTTGAATATCAATAGCACAGTGCTTTACAAACATGTATACAGTGTTCCAGGTAAATACAGGATTTACAACAAGTGCAAGTAGAATCAATTTTCTGGCAAATTTAAGAAGTAAAAGACATAGTATGTATAAGCAGTAAGGTACTCCCCCATCATTTTTTAAATTGGTCTGGCTGGTGGTATTCTTGTTTTCATGCAAAAATGTTTCTATCCTAATTTTTGTGTTTTGTTACTATTTTAATATGCATTCTTATATCTGCAGTGCGTTACTTATTTGTACTAGATGTTTAAAAGTATACCTCAGGTTACAGTGGCAGTTTCTGTTTTCTGCTGCTATGGGGACTGCTAGTCTTCTCTGAATGCTAACTTTATACACATTCTGTCCTTCGCTGTATGTTTCATTTCTTTTTTTGAGAAATGTCTGCTTTCTTTTCATCAGGAGGTCATATTTTAACTTTTGGATGTTTTTTATTATTCCTAATCAGATAATTTACTTGTGCTTGACATTTTAGTGCTTTTATTGCTATATAATTTGTGTCGTAATCCTAATTTTTGTTTTATTTTATTAAAAAAACAAGATTTGGTAATGTATTTTAGTTGGATGTGTGTTTTTCTGTTTTTTTATACATTTACTTAAGCAATTTCTGTGTTTGGTAGTTATCTCTACTAAATTACATTTCAAGATAGTGACAGTTTGTTCTGTGTGGATGGCTCAGGAATACCTTGAGATAATTTGTCTTTCTGAAAATGATTTTATTTCTTAGAGGGACTTATGCAGAAAATAACAGCTGTAATATTGCCTTAGTTTGTCCAATTAAATTTGAAGTATGAGTCTGGCCATTTTCTAAATATAGGGTATCATACTGCCATGTACTAAACATACCCAGACATGTATGTAGGCAGTGTGTATGTTAATATTTAGTCTTTGTTGAATAAAACTAGCATGCCAGCCCTAGCTAGCTGTCTCAGTCAGAACCTTAACTGTCATCATAGAACAGAACCTAAATGACCAAGAACAAAAACTGTATAAACATTACTCAAGTTCTACATTCTAAAAATGAAAGGAAAAAATGATGTGCAGTAATAGTGACGGAAATTCAGCAGAACAGAAAATGGCCAAAAGTAGTCATAACAAACAAGGCAGCACTCACTAACTTGCAAAAAATATCTGTAACCCCCTACTCAATATAATCAACTATGAGGCTGAAGCAGTTTACTTATATTCAGTCAATTCACCCTGTAAATGAGTTGTTCTACATTGATTAGTTTAATGTCAAAAAGTACAACTAGAAAAATGATAAAACAGACAAAAATATTTTTGTAGAAGGCAAGCCTCCTTCAACCCATCCCCTTGTAGGGAGCCTGGTCACAACATTCCCTTACATGTTCTACTGTCACACAACAGTGGGTAAAGTGAAAAAAACACTGCAGTCCCCAGCCAGCTCACTCAGTACAAGTTTATGCAGTATTGAAAAAATAAAAGACAATTTCTCAAAAGCTGCTCTAACAAATTATGTTCCAAAATGGGAAAAAAAGCACCTCAGAGAAATTGAGCAGTCAGCTATAATGGAATCCAGATATATGGAAACAAATACACAATGTCAACACCACCAGCATTCCCCCTACAGACATTTTGCTATACAAGTGAGTGAAACCTAACTTCATATTCATTGTATCTCCTGAAATTTCTGCAAAAAATGTTTGCAGCCATCATACCACTCAACTGCCCCAAATTTGGTGAAACTCTCTGATTTTAACTTATAAATGTGTCCACTTTCCTGCTCTAATTTCACCTGAAACAGCTTCCATTTATCTTCTTTCATTTTCTTGATCACAGTGCCATATAAAATGTAGAGATTGTAGCATTCAACATGGGCCAGTAGTGGACAAGCCTGCAATCTAGCACTAGTAAGATCTTTTTAAAAAGTCATGCATGATCAGGCAAAGGGCATAACTTTGCTTTCAAACATCCCTGATTTGCAGAACATATGTAATTTTGTTAAATATTTTTTACCCTGTTCTTTACACATTTTTTTTACTTTACTCTAGTAAAACAGTGATTACTACAGTCAGTCAATAATGCCAGTCATTACAGTTTCAAATTCTCATTGTTCAGAAAATGAAAGAGAGTTGTCTGTAATTTAGTACAAAGTGCAAATTCCTTGAACTATCCTATATCCAATCATAGGATCATAGGAGGTTACTAGGCTAATGGCAATGGGGCCCTTACAATCCTAGCCATGTTATACCCTTGTTTCCTTATAGATCAGGAGACATAGTCTGTATTTGTACGCAAAAGTGTGATTAGCACTGACTGTCCTTATCAAGGAAGGATAGAGGTGAAACTCCCAGGGTAAATTTGCGGTTTCCCATCCAATTGTCCAAGTTACACTTAAATAAGATAATAAGAGGAGCTGTGTTTAACATGAATTGGTAGTTTATTCCAGAGGAGTGGTAACCTCTGGGAAATATATCTGTCTCTCCAGCAAGTCCTGTTTATGCCGCAAGCCAGCTTAAGGCCCTAGATCAAGTGAGTCTTGTCCAATTTGACTAGTGGATGTGTAGGATTTCCATTAAGGTAAGGTCCAAGACAGCTCTGCCAGGCACAAGTCACCTCTAAGTAGTCTATACATTACTAAGTACAGTGACAGTGATTTTAGTCTGTCCATGTAGGACATGTGCTGAAGACCCTGAATTTTCTTAGTGAGGAACCACTGAGGTCTCTCCAGTTGCTGCAGGTGTCTGGTGAGGTACATACAAAAAGGGAGCATTTGTACTCTGTTATTGTTCTGATGAGGGACGAGTACAGGGGAGTTATTACTTTCTTCACTCTAGATGCTATGCCCTTACTTATGAGATGAGCGAAATAGAAGGCCTTCCTCACCACTGTGGACACGATGCTGATCAAAGTTAAGGCAACTATCACTATCTGTGTTCCCAAATCTCTCACCACTGAGTTTGAACTTAGGGTGTTATTATTAATATTGTAGATTGCAAGAACATCCTCCTTGCCAAAGGGGATGATAATGCATTTTTTGCATTGAGTTTAAGACCATGGCTTTGGCACCAATGATTTGTCTGTGTAAGCCCATTTTGTAGTATGTTGACATTGTTTGTGGATTCAATGATTGCACCCAGTTTACCTGTCATCAGCGAATGTCATCAGTCACAGACCATCTATTTTTGCCTGGACCCCTGACAAATAAATCTCAAACAGCAGAGGGCCCACTGGTGACAGGTCTTCTGGTAGAGATGGAATCCCCAACTTTGACTGCGTGTGTTGTCGGTGAGCCAGTTGGCTACTCACCTAATGACATACTGGTTGTTCCCCAGCTGGTGAGTTTCTCAATGATGCCTGAGTGGGGGATTGTGTCAAAGACCTTGGCTAAGTCTAGATAGACAGTATGCACTGATTTGAATTCATCCAGGGCTTTGGTGACATTCTTGAAGAAGCCCACCAGGTTTAACAGGCATGATCTACTCTTGACAAAAACAAACTAGGTGGGTCGAGAGTTTGAAGGGCTCCAATATCTTTATTAATAAAGTCCATGATGATTCTCTCCATGGCCTTGCAGATAAGGTTGGTTAGTCTTATGGATCTATAGTTCCCAGGGTTGATGGACTTCCTTTGTGCAAGGAAATAATGGCTTCTGTTTTCCATTCGGCTAGGAAAAAGCCATTGCTTAGACTGTGGTTGAAAAGAGTACCCAAAGTTTTCTCTAACTCTTATTTTATACCATTTAGTATGCAGCCTGGGATGTTATCAGAACACATACAGGCTGTGGTTTTGGCCTTGGAGAGTGTGGTTATGACCTGCTCCTTGGAGATACTAGATGAAGGACTGGTGATAGGTAAGCTATGAGGCATGATTGGTGGGGATGAGGGTTGACGTTTTCGCCAAACCTATCTACCAGCAGGTTGGCCATTTCCACAGGTTCAGTATGGGTGGTACTGTCCACTACTAACTCTGACAAATCTGAGGCTTCCCATTAAGATTACGGATGTACCGAAAGAATGCCTTGTCATTATCCTTAGCTAGGAATGCTAATTTAGTTTCGTAGTTAGATTTAGAGGATTTTTCAAGATGTCAAATTTGCCTGTTCAAGCTGCATATGATGTTCTTCCACAGCTGAGACCTCACCCTTTTGCATTTGGACAGAATTTTCTTCCTCTTATTATATAACCTGTGGCTTATTTTTTCTTTTGGACCTTCTTTTGATCCTTTCACATACAGCTGAATCAATACTTTTGTACAGGTGTTTATACTGGGCATTGGTGTGTATAACTCAGTACAGGAGTCCTTGCTGTCAGTAGGGAAAGGGGTTTGAAACTATTAATTCCATCACTTAGGATGTTATAGTTTGCTTTGGTGAAATTTTTCAACCTAATAGCTTCTGATGGGGGTCAGGTATGATTGCTGCTTCAAACAAGACTAATTTATGATCAGACTTTACCAGGGAGAGCCCCACACTTGGGTTGATGCATTGATCTCCCATGTTGGTGAGTACTAGGTCAAGGACATTTGTGCTCCTGGTGGGGGTGCAAACTATCTGTTCCAGGGCATTTGTGTTAACAAAGTCCAGGAACTTTTGGGTGAGCATGTTTTTACTCATATCACAATCGATGAAAGGGTAGGTAAAGTCACCCATAACCAATGTGTCTGACTGTATTGTGAGTGACTCGAGTAGGTCCAGGTAGGCAATGTGATTATCATGGTTCATGGTGGGGAATCTATAACTAACAATGACATGGGGGGCTCTTTCCTGCAGTTAGCTGCACTTGGAGTAACTTTAAGGGGTCGTTCTGTTTGACCAGCCTTGAGCTGTATTTATCTTTGATGAAGATTGATACTCCTCCTCCCTTGGTTCTTTCATGTTCATTTTGCGGTCTGAATGTGTGGAAGGCGGTGTAGCCTTGCATAGCTGGGGTACATTCTGTGGCCTTGAACCATGTATCAGTGATTGCACAAACATCAATATTTTTCAAAGTAAAGAGTGCTTCCAGTGAGTGCAGTTTCTGAATAAAACTCCTAGCATTAAGCAGCATAACCTTGAGTTTGTCTTTAGAGGATATTTTTACATTGGGAATTTTGCTCTTGTGACATTGCCTAAAAAAGGCATTATGGGGAAGGCAAGTACCTTTGCCGGTAACTGAAAGCCAAGAGATGACAGATGAAGACCATCTCTGGCAAAGTAACATGGTCTATCAACCATATCATCCCAGGCTGACAAGTACTGGATCCCCCTGGACTGAGACCAGAAGGTAAGCCAATCATTAAAGTCAGTCACTTTTGTCTGTATTGTGGCATCATCCTAGGTGAAGGTAGAATGCTGCTTAAGGCTAGGGACATACCTGCCTGGGACACATAATCAGAGAGCTCAGTCATGTCTTTCTTTATATAGTCCAGTGAGGTACATCTCAAGTTGTTCACTCCAACATGGACTATGACAGAGTCATAATAGTACTTGTTGTTGAGAGACTTGAGTGAGTGTGTGATTTGGTGGATCCTAGCACCTGACAGGCTGCTAACTGTGACCTTCTCCTTGTCCAGCCTGTGCATGGGACATCTGTGTGTCTCACAATGGAGTCACCTATGAACAAGACATTTGGTTTTGAGGTGCTATGGCTTAGGGGCTTATTGACTGAGACACTGATGCATGTGCTTTTATGTGTAGTGGATTCTGCTGGGACTGTATTGTGTGTATACTGTTTGCTCTTGGGAGGTCTCTGCTCTTTAGGTATACCTCTGGATAGTACCTGCAAGTATGTGGGTTTGTGTAGGAGGTGAAGTATGTATGCTGACAACCTGTTCAGTTTTTAAGTTTCATGTGTGAGAGAGCATAGATTCTAAATTCAAAGTATAGATATATATCTCTTGCATGTTGAGTCTGAATGTTTTAGGAGTAATAGGTTGTCAGTGTAGATGAGTAATTGCTACATTGCCTCAAGATGCCCATCTCGGTCAAGCTGGCTGGAGAAACAGTGGGAAACTGTCCATCCATTATGTTAGCAGTATTCTAAGACAACTAATGGGGAGTGAGCTAGATGGGTCAGGTTTAGCTGTAGGACTAATAGTAATAATTAACTATATTATGGGAGACCTAATGGTGGAGACCTGCAGCAACGCCACAAAATGTGCAGCTGAGTTGCTCTCTGGGCAGCGATGTGCAATTGAGTTGTGCACAGAAGAGCAGGGAAGCCTCAGAAGATTCCCAAACTGTTACCTAGGGGAAGAATCTGTCTTTCGTGTCTTTCAATGTCTTTGCATCTATGACCATGAGTACTAATCCCCACTGCACAGTGCACAAATGTGGGCCTTAAACAGAAGTGAAGCTAAGCACTTTTTAAACAAGCTAACCAATACTAGTGCTCAATACTGAACCTTACTCCAACAATTTCCACTCGGATGGGTCCTTGTTTATACTCTTCTGCCACAAGGGTGCAGGGGGGTCCTCTTTTATGAAGGATAGCTAGATTTAGTGCTCAGATAATGCCAGACTAGATTCAGCAAGTCTGAGTGTAGCCTATGCTAAAAATAAAAAGTGCAGTGAAAACAGCAAAGACAGTTAAAAAAAATAAGCAGCAACACTGTAAAAAGCAGTAAATAACTGATTTAAAGTGCAATGCAGGATAAGCAGATACTTATTTCTTAGCGGATATCAATGGATGCTTTGCATTTAGTTTGAATGCACCTTCTGCTATGATCTGCGGCTAGTCGCCAACCTCTGAGCAGCTTCCGTGTACAGTGTGTACTTGTACTTCCTTCCACCTCCATATGCCTACTGTGTGATTCTGAGCAAGTTACTTAACCAGAAGGTGCTCTTGGGTTGCCCCTGAGGAGGACCACTTGGTCCAATTGGCGTATTCAGTTAAACAGATAAAATAAAAAAAATGCAATCATTAAATAATGACAGATGTGAATTTCAGACTTCATATTCTTTGCTAATGCAAAGCTTGACATTCTAGAAATTTTCTTAGTATGTAAAAGCAGTATTTAAAATGTGTTCCTGATTTCAGATCTTTGTCCCTGATTTTTAATCTAAGAAGTTGAGAAAACTGAGGGAGCTTGCAGTGGGTTGCTCTGTGTGGTTCTGACAGCAGGGAGCTGAGATACATTTCTGGGTCATTATTTACTTATGTATTTGTCCATTTAATCATAAGTAGGCATCTGAGGTGTTCACAGACATAGAAGTGACTGTAACTAATGGTTGCATGTGTAAGTAAGTGTATATATGTGGGAGTGCATGCGCGTATGTGCGCATGAGCACATAGAGGTCACATCTCCCTCCCAGCTGCTCCCAGTTTTGCCTCATATCTTTGGTATGTTTCTCATAAACTTTGTGTTTTTCTGGCAAGCTGTTGTGGATTGCAGTCACTAAATAATGACAGACGTGAATTTCTCACTTTATAACCTGCAGAAAAATGCGTGCTAATGCAAAACCTCTTATACTAGCAACTTTCTAAGTATATGAGCAATATTTAAAATCTATCCCTGGCTTTGGATCTTTGTTCCTCATGCTTAAGCAAGAGTTTGGGAAGGCAGGGGAATTCCAATGGGTTGCACTGTATGATTCTGATGGGAGCAAGCTGAAACACACTTTTATGTCATTTTTGTATTTACTCATTAATTTGATTACAAACACCTGAAGTATACAACGTCACATAAGCGGTTGTAATTGACATTCATATCTGTGTATGCAATTATACATTGAAAAATTTCTATAATGTTATCATAAGCAGGAGGGATACATGGTGTGGAAAGTGCACTGCATTTTATGCAGAAAATGGAAGAGTTTACAGGCACTATTTTAGTCAGGTGGCAACACAGTTCTGGAATGTTGTTCTGTTTGTATATTGTATGGAACTAAACTGAGCACTTTTTCCCCTCATAGGAAAGGGAGAAATCACACTAAAAGTGGCCCAGATGGACAAAACAAAAAATATTTAGGATGTGTGTTTGGCTTGTTTAGAAATACTTGGTGCTCTGGTTCAGTTCCATGCTGAGGTGTCTTCTACATATTTATTTAACTGCAGCATAAATGTACATTTAGTGAAATTGCCACAACCATGTCTTAGGCAAGTAAAACATGTACAAAGGTAATACTAATTTAGGTAACATAACTATAGTTATAAATGGCACAATAAGCAAGCAAAAAAACAGGCACACAATTCTTTTTATGGTGCAATAATGATATATATTTTCCTAGTACAGCTATGTAGCTGTGTTAGTACCACAAAGGTCATAATGTTATAGGTTGTACCTGCCAGGAGGTCAAAATTATACATCCATGCCAATACTCCCAAAGGCATAGACTTATACATGCACAAATTTTGGATTTTGAACCTTCTGCTATTATTTTGAAAACTGAGAGGTTAAGTATGATAATCATCTCACCTGACAGAATTTCAATTAATGGGCATATGACAATCATCTCACTTGACAACATTTCAGTTAATGAGAAAACAGCACATTCCATACTCCACACACAAAAAAACTGAATCAAAGCAAATTCTGTGCCCTCCCTCTGCCAAAAACTGAATTTGAACCCCAGTTGACATGAAAATTGCATGCAGAGCAAACTTTGAATCACTAGTAGCACAGATGAATGTTGTACTTTGGGTGCAATTTTGGCAGTTTCGTGGCTGTCAGTTATGGTGAACTACAGGAAAAACGATGAATTTATGCCAGCAGAAGAAAAAAACTACCTTGACTATTTTTTTTGTTCTTTTTAGCAGGATAGACACTCTCAGCCTGATTTACTTACCTTACTGATTACTAAATAAGCATTTCTGGGACATTAAGGGCCATGGCATTTCAGGCACATCTCAAAAATCTGACTTGGAATTTTCAGAAATTGCACATAAATATCTATAGAGCGTTATTGCATAGTCTAGAACCACACTGTAATTCTGAGATGATGCCAAGGTGCTCAAAATTTCAATCTTACCTGCAGGGAGATGAAAAGGTTTGTATTTTTTGCTGTTTTACAGATCAAACACATATAGGCACCGGAACCATAGGGCAAGGGGGAGGGAGTGCCCCCCCACACACTTTTACAGCTACAAGACCTGTAACGACACAGAGGACACACGAATGTGTTTAATTTAAACACAAAAGTACGTGGTTCCTGCCTGATCACATCATTGCCTGACTCTACACCCACGGGTAAGCTTGCTGGTGCTCTGTTTAGCTGTCTTAGTTATGCTCGTGCTCTGTTTAGGGTGTGTGTGTGTGTGTGTGTGTGTGTGTGTGTGTGTGTGTGTGTGTGTGTGTGTGTGTGTGTGTGAGAGAGAATCACAGAGTCTGCAGAAGGTGCATGCCTTTAATACATTAAAAAACTTCAGCTGCTGCAGTTGGTGGACTACCAAAATTACAATAGTTCTACAAATTGTATGAAAATAATCTGAAGCATTTAAGAGTTTCACTAACAGTAACACTTTATATGAATGAATTCCAAACCTCTCCAGTAATTGTTGTAAAAGATCAGCTCTATGATTTATGAGTTTGTTGCCTGCAGGTGGTATAAGGTTCTGCAAACCGGAACCGTTGTTGATTTTTCATAGGAGGCAAGCTCACGTACATTAAAATTTTGTAGATTAGATATCCAGCATAGAGTCAAAAAGCCAATCCCCTACTCCAAGTTATTCCATTAGGCTCAGCATAATGGAGTGAGTTTGGAACTCTGAGGCACATGTAAGTAGTGCAACACCCATGCATACACATTCTGGATAACACAGCTGTGTAGGAGAATTATCAACAGCTCTCACTGATGAATGCTACAAGCATTCCCTTTTTTATTTTGCTGCTGTTCCCACTCCATCTGTAGTGGAATGACCAACACATGTCCAGTGCCTACCTTCGATAAAAGCCCCAGCTCTGGTGCTGGCCTGCATTATATTTCAGGTTCATGACTTGTACAGGCTTTAGGTATAGAATAGGCATCTTGATCTTCACTGTGGTACATTTAAGTTGGTGAAAGGGACATTTAACTACATCCGGCCCCCTGAGTGCTTCTGGTTGAGAGAAGGATCAAGGCTAACTTGGTACTGCATCCATCAAGAATTTTCTGTCTCTGAAATGCAAACTGCCATCTTACTCTTTGTCTAATTACAGCTCCCTTATACAGGTAATAAGCTCTTCATGTATTTTGGTAAACAGGATTCCTTTGAACTTTATGCACTGTTAGTTTTTGACACTGGTTTCCTAATTGGATTGCTTATATTTTGGAGTAGTTTTAAAAAGATGACTAGACATATCATTACATTACTGTTTACTTTATACTGGGAAGGGTAGATATACCACAACAGCATGGCATCATATGCATCAACTCAACTGGTTTCTTTTTTTTCTTTTTACTATTATTTGTGTACCTCGTTACTGCTATTAATTCTGTTTTATTTGTGTTTCTTCATGGGCCTGACTTGTACAACAAGGCATACCAAATGTGTTAGGCTTATGCCTACTAATATTAAAAAGCCTGATTTAACCATGGTTTGTGTCCAGCTCCAATAACATTACATATATTACCCTTTTTATATGGCTAGTTCTTTCCACTGCCCCTGTGTTTTCAGTGGTCTGTTACCAGTATTATAGTATTTTTTTATTTTATTACAGAGGCACTGACGTTTTATTTGGAACTTTGGAGAATATTGAGTCTTGTAAAATCTGCAGATGAGCTCAGCATGCAGTAACTTTGAAATTATGGTGTCTTAATGAAAGGTTATGCTCAGGTATATTTGAAATAGTAATTCAAATCAAATTAATTGAGAAAATAATTTTTCTTGGAGATGCAAGTGAAAATGTATTAGTCGTGTGTGGAAACCGTAACAAAAGTGCTTACTATTGAAAACAATGAGTCTGTGGGTTGTGGGGATTACACAATGGATTAAAATTTTATGTGCCCACACATACATGTTATAGAAGACTATATAAACCTTGAACAGCCCCTGTAATTGATCATGGTGTGGTTGTATTTATTATAAAAATTAAAATGGTTATAGTTACAACTTTATTAGCAAATTTCAAGGCGTGCAGTGAAAAACAAAATGATGAATAGTAACACAAAATGTTGATAGCCTGATATACTCTCTGCTATGAAGGAAATTAAAACTCTGTAAGGTAGCATCATTGACCACTTAGTTGTTGTTGTTGTTGTCTTTCGGCTTTTCTCGGTTTGGGGTCGCCACAGCGGAACTCCGGTCTGCTAATTATTGGCAGTAGATTTTCACGGTTTTGAGTTGCCAGCTCAACGCCCAACCTTCAATGAAGGCACGCCCATTCACACATGTCTTTCGGAACGCCACTCAACCCATGGGGAGGACATGCAGACTCCACACAGAAGGCACTCACTGCACACTAGCTGAGAATCGAATGGGAGAACCTCTTGTTGTGAGGCAAAAACGCTACCGCTGCACCACCGCGGAATGTATATCATTGACCACTTAGTACTTCTCTTAATTAACTGTGACCCAGTGTAAGTTTGCGTGCTCTCATGTGCATGTGACAATGTGGATTGATTACTTGCTTTTGATGCAGAAGGCTGTGGGTTCTACTCCCACAGTATGCAGATGGATCGCTGATACTGTACTGTGTTGTACTTTAAAGGGAGTGGACGCTGCAGTCCTGGGAATGTCTTCCTCTGGAGGAGTTACCTAGTAACTATGAACCTGTTATCAGTTTGCCATCCATTCCCTATTGCAATATTAGTAGCTTATCATTTTTTAAATGTAACATAGGCAATTTATTTTTCAAGGGCAACAGGCACTTTATTTGTAGATGAAACAATGAAATATAAATGTGTTTACTAGCAGCAACTTCTTCATTAGTTACAGATCCCTTTAATGTGGAATTATTTAGATGACTTTATTTATTTAGATATTTACTAATATTGGTGAATTGTAATGACAGATGTTTGAGTGGCCTTTTATAGTTGAAATTTTCAGAAATTGGTAGTTTTGTCATTATTGGTTTATACATTTTGTTTCATTGCTTACTAGATGACTGTTCAAAACTATAAATTTAAAACACATTCTAACAAGTGGTGCTGTATTATACAAGGAATATAATTTAATACAATCAGGAAAGCGAATCAAAGAACGCATATATGTATGCATGGCCCTAAAAATGTGTAAGGAGCTATGGTTTGAAAACAATTCAGAGGTAAGCTTAGTCCTACACTGGCCAGACACAAAATGAATGTGGGTTTTCATGCTCTTTCAATGAATGTGTTTCAAGGGCAGAGAAGTTTACTGCTCATGCTAAGTCTGTTTTCATTGCGAGACTGTATTGTTTGTTTAGCAAATGCCTCCGTGTTTGTGCTATTTTATTTCAATATCTGTAATCGTTGTAGAAGTAAATAAGAAAACAGTATGCAAGCTGAGTTTGTGGTAACTGAGGAGAAACAACCAAGTAATGGAACGCGACTGGCTGGGGAGGAGGCTGCTGCTGGAGCATTAGGAGTTACAGACTGTCCATTCATGTAAATCAAAGTTTACCCCTGTCCATATTCAAATGCAACTTGGATCTAAGGATAAGTAATAGAAAATGTACTCCAGGATTGCCCCTCATGGCACTAATGGATAGAAGCAGTTCCTAAATGCTGCATGCCATGGGTCCCCTCAAATTATCGATGGTATGATCTCAGTTATTCTCACTAGGGCTAATGTATAGTTATCAGCCATGGGATAGGTAAGAACAATCAGAAAATGTTAATTCAAGCACCAAAAGGGAAATTGGCTAAGCTTAAAATGTCCTCTAAGTGAATCTATGTTGTGGTAGTAAATAGTTTTTAAAAAAATTGCCCTTTTTAGATAACTAAGTGCCCCTCTCACCCTCCACCCCCCCCCGACTTCAACAGCTTCCGTCACCTATGCAAACATACTGAAAGTGTGAAAGGAATGTCTAAATTTGAAAAATCATGTGAACTTTAATCAAGGGATAAAAGGCGAAAACATCAAAGCCTGATATCTTGAAAACTGTGTCAAAAGATTGTTCAAAATATATCAGAATACTTCTTTCATTGAGCTGAGTGCTACATGGGTAGATATTTGAAATTAGATCTGTTTAAGCATGCACATATGTACCAAAAATTCCATATCAAACATGTCAACATAGTACACACGTGTGAGTTAAAACCCTGACTAGTAAATAGTACTGTGTTCGTGGTCAACTTTTGAAATTAGAATATTTTGAAGGCTAGTTATAGTTGGAAAGGTTATGTTTGAGAGTATTTCTTGGGAGTGAAGGGGGTGTAAAGTTGGTAATGAATGTGTACACTAACAAGTTTGCTATATGACCAGGTTCAGTGACGGTGGCACCATTAACCATCAGTTCAGCACTTTGCTGTTTGCTGCCCTTGAGGTTTCTAGCATAGCTGAAGAAGGCCTTATGGTTATCTTTCACCTGGGAGCATACCTCTCAACTGTCCAGATTTTCATTCTCATATTTTGGGTCTATTCCTCATAAAACTTGTGGTTTTTCTAGTAAATCACTGGAATGATCCGAGGACTGAAGTCACTAAATGATATATATCTGAGTTTCAGACTTCAGATCCTATAAAGTTTATAAAAGCAATATTTAAAATCTATCCCTATTTTTGGGCTTTGCCCCCCCCCCCATTTTGTTAGGCTTTATCCAGATTTCTTGCACTAAGAGGTTGAGAGGTTTGCCTGAGAGCTACCCTAACTTCAAAGTTGGCTTTGTTTGACCTAATTAGACTTCTTACTTGCCTATTTAGTTTGTTTTTATATTTTTTATCTTTATGGGAATTACCCTTCCTGATTTTTGCCATAATTTTTTCCTTTTGTTGTATATCCTGTTTGATTTGGGATGCCACTAGGGTGTTTTTATTTTTGGGGCTAGTTCTGGGCTTAATTCTGGTAGGTACAGCAACCTCTATGCAGCCATTATCATGGTTATCAACATTGTAGACAATACAACTGTTGTAGGTCTTGTCAGCAATAATGTTGAATCAGCCTATAGAGAGGAAGTTAATCAACTCATCATCTGGTGCGACAACAGCAATCTCTCACTAAATGTGAACAAGACCAAAGAGATCATTGTCAACTTCAGAAGAAGGCATGAAACACACACACTCCACTAACAATCCTCAATGAAATAGTAGATTGAGTGGAAAGCACAAAACTCTCGGGGTACATATCACAGATGACCTAACATGTAGCATTAATACTACTGCCATTGTAAAGAAAGCACAGCAATGCCTTCATTACCTGCGAAAGATGAGAAAGGCAAACCTCCCCTCTCCAATCCTTATTATCTTTTACAGAAGTACCATAGAGAGTATATTAACCAACATACTCACAAACTGGTACGGTACCTGTTCCACCTTGGACAAAAAGGCCCTTCAGAAAGTGGTTAAGGTAGCAGAGAAAATCATTGGAACCATGCTGCCTGCCATCCAAGAAATACACCTGTCGCGATGTCTCAGTAGGGCCAACAAGATTATTAGAGACATTACCTGCCCTGCTAATGGACTCTTCACCTATTTATCTTCTGGTAAATGCTACCACACTATGAGATGCAAAACAGCCAGATACAACAATAGCTTTTTCCACAGGCCATCAGACTACTAAACTCATACTAACTCAACACTATACTGAACTCTGAAAAGGCTGTTGGAATTTCCAACAGTAGTATCACATATTTTTGTGCAATAACTTTGGTGCAATAATCCCACTGGAATTCTCTTAATTCAAATTCTTATGCAATCCTAAATGTGCAATAATGATTACAGCAATTCTAAATGTGTAATAATGATTACAGCAATTCTAAATGTGTAATAATGATTACAGCAATCCTAAATGTGCAATAATGATTACCTTGAAAAGTTCCCACTTTCTGTGCAATTTTTATGTATAGTTAGTAGTCTAAGACAATAATGTGTGTCATATCTGTAGTAGCTGTTGTAATACAGATTGTTTATGTGTGAAAATGCCTCCACTTTGAGAAGGAGTAGTGACATTTCGTTCAGTGCTGCACAAGTTGTATAATCTGAATCACAATAAAGTTTACTTTGACTTACTTTGACCTTGACTTGACCTGATTTGCAGCAATAGGGAAAAGTCCCAACGATACTGCAGGTCCCATCAAGAAGGCCTTAGAAAGCTTGAGGACTGCCATGGGGGTATTATCCTTGCCAGCATGAAAGTTAGAAATAGTGGCCGTCTACACTTTAATTATAGAATAGCTAAGATCTGAATGAAAATCAACCAAAAAGTCTGGAATAGCATCTAAAGGTGTTGAAAAAGGATCCAAGCCCTTGGCATGAACCCAAACTGAGAAATGTTTTCATTTATTAGCATAAGCCTTCCTAGTGGATAGTTTCTGGGTAGAAGACAGTATGTGAATAAATCCCTGGGAGAGCTTGGTATTGTTATATGGTCATTCAGGGGCAAAGGTTTTGGAGTGGCAATCCTACCGCATGAGAAATGAGATCAGGAACTGGATCTATCACCCAAGATGGATGCAGAATATAAGGCAAACGCATGGGGAACCAAACCTGCCACAGCCACAAGGGAGCAATGAGGATGACAGTCACTGCAATGGGCTGCCTTCTGAAGAAACTTGATTATAAGGGGCATTGGGGATAGATGCAGAGGAGACCTGCGGACTAGGGGGTAGGATTGAGTTTATCCTTGTTTGTTCAGATACCACACCACTTATGTTTTGTTGGTATGTATTCCTGCAATACGAGAAGAACTGCTCTCATTTCCAAGACATTGATGTGAAGATTGACCTTGTTTCTCAACCAGGTACCTTGGACAGTCTTCCCCTTGGAATGCCCCATCTCTGCTCCAGAAGAGAAGCATCTGTAATTATTGCAGCCCAGAAATGGGGAAAAGTAAAGGGTCGCCTGGCCATGACCAGCAGGAACTCCAACCAGCAATGAATATGGTGGGGGAAAATGCCTGTCAGAAGCACTGGAACGTCCATATGTTCAATCAGATATAACCACTGAACTGCAAGAATCCACTGTAAAAATCTCATGTGAAATTTGGCAAGAGGTGCAAGACAAACAGAAGCTGGCACGTGTCCAAGCAGATGAAGTACTGAAGTGGCAGAGGGACTGAAAACCTGCAGAATGTGAGAAGCTTGTAAATATGGAGAATGTAGCCTTGATAACAGTAGCTTGGCTTTCTGAGTGGCCATATCCAAATGGCACCCAATAAATTCTAGCACTTGAACTAAGCTGAACTTTTCATGATTCACTGTTACGCCTAAGGACAGACACAGTTGGAGTAAGAAAATCTCAGTCTTTGATGAGGGATGCTTTCAAAAGAGTGGTCATGTGCCAATCAAACAGGGAAGGGAAGACCTGTAACCCCTTCAGACTTAGCCATTCTGCCACTATTGCCATGCATTTGATGAACACCTGGGGAGCTGTTGTAAGACCAAAGGGCACAGCCCAAATCTGATAATGACTGGCTCCCAGCTGAAAGCTCATAAATTTCTTGAAGTGTTTCTCTATATTAATATGACAGTAGGCATCCTTGAGATCCACAGAATATATCCAGTCATCCTTCCTCAGAAGAGGTAAAATGGACTGAACCGTGACCATCTGGACATTGGTCTGTTTGACAAAAGGGTTCAGTCTGCTGAAATCAAGAATGGGTCTGAGGTCCTTGTTTTTACTGGGCACCAAAAAGAATCTGGAATAGACCATGGATCCTTACTGGTCTGGTTGGACCTCTTGGATGACTTGTCTGGCAAGCATTTTCTGAATCTCCAGTGCTGTGTCCCTTCTCTAGCAGTATGGAACATCAAAGGAGGGATCTTTGCAATTCCTTTGGGGGTGAACAAAAACAGAATGGTATAATCTCTGGAAATGACTCTCAACATCCATGCATCTGAGGTGATAGCCTCCCAAGCTTCTGACTGGATAGCCAGGCAGCCCTGACTGCCTCCAGAGAGCAGTAGTTAGGCAACCCTTCAGGGCCACTGGAAGGGCCTCCTGGAGGAATTCCCCATGGAAGTTCTGGTTCTGCAGACTGCCCCTGCCTCATGGGCAGCATTCATTATGATTGCCCCCAACAGGGGTTAATCTTCTCTAGGAGCATCCTGGAAAGTTTAATGCACTTTGTGAAAAAAAATAGATGTTTCCACTCCCTTTTTATTCCTGGAGAAGGACCACTGAGGGGTCAAGAAACAAAGTTAATGGTAGATAATGTCTTTCCATTCTGTTCACTCCTAATAAGTCTGTCCTTGACCTTTGGGCCAAAAAAGGAGGAATCATCAAAGGGTGCACGGACCCTTATTCCAGTGGGGTGTGTCCTTGGGAGGAGCCAAAATCTTTTCCAGTTTCTTTAAAATAGGTTCCATCACACTGGGGTCTCTTCAAGCCCTCTGAGACACTAGGTCTATAAACATGTCTGGAGAGAGGAACATCCAGGATGCAGATGGGCCTGCATCAAAGACCTCCAGGGACATTGACTCCTCTTGGGAAGGGTGCAGACTGTCATGGACACAACTGGTAAAGATCCATAGACAAAGACATAACAGATTGGGAAGGATCCAAAGTCACTGCTGAAACCCCCACCCCTGAATGAGAGAGAATCCTCACCATGAAATCAAAGGCAGACACTGAAGATGGATGGCCAGACTCAGCACTCCTAGGATCTGAAGACCCAAGGGAGACACAGGAGCCCAGAGCTGACTTAAAGGGCTATGATGTGGTGATCGGAGCTGAACTGTCAACAGCCAAAGCAACCAAGGATATGGGCGACTCCAAAATCTGGAAGGACAGCCCTAACCCAAGGGCACTGGCTTCCACAATCCAACTCCAAGGATCCCCCAGCTCTGATATAGTTGGAGCTGTCAATGCCAAGGATGGTGTTGGCACATGAAGTGGCCAAGACATTGGTGCCAGCAGAGGGGAAGACAGCTCAGTCAGACCAGACAACCCTCAGAACCAATGGAACCAAGGGAGGAACAACTAAGGAGGGAGCCAATACCTCAGGCCACAGTGTCAAGGTGGCTGTGACAATTCCTAATTCAGTCAGCCAGCAAGAAGGATCTGATCAGTTTCTTCATATATGAGTATATGAGGATTCCAACTGACCTGGTGAACCAAAATGAAGAAGCCACTTTGTTCGATGTCAGATCTAAGGTATGAATTCATGAAGGGAAAGACTGGACCTGAAGAAGAGAAGCCTGGAGAAAACTCTGTGGGAGTAATGGAGCAGAAAGGGAACTGTAGTCTGCCTGAGTAGGCTGTTGGGTTCTTAATTAGGAATAGACTCAGAATACTAAGGGTTGAGGAGGTTGATGGTTCTGAGATCAGGATCAGGGATCAGGGCCAAGTCGACACAGATAAACCCAAAGGAGTACGAGCTAGGGGGTGGAAGGATAGTCAACCCTTGACTCCAGTAAACACCTCAAAGGTAAGGAAGGTTGTTTGCTACCCTTGCATTCCTTTTCTCAGGTCTTGGAGTCTTTTTCTTTGGATTGCTCCTTCTCCTGCCTGCCAGGTTAGGTTTCTTACTCCTTCCCCCTTCCCTTTAACTCCTGGAGTGACCTTATGGCTGTTGTTTAATCTCTGCTCCAGGTCTGAGCCCTAGACATTTTAATTAGCCGTCTTTTTATCTTTGCCCAACATTACTTTTTTCTGTTAGTTATTGGGAAGCAAACTCAATCTGAGGTATTGCAGGTGACTGGGACATTATGGTTAAAGAGAGCAGTTTGAGAGTTGGATCCAAGAGTCTAGTAAATGATGATGAGCTGGATCTGAGGTTGGATCCCAGAACCATCATTTGAAGTACAAAGGAAAAGGACAACATTTATTATTTATTTATTTTATTTTAATTTTACATTTGTTTACCAGGAAAGGCATGAATCCCATTTTCAGCGGAGGCCCGAGGAGAAAAGTTCCACAAAGATTAGTACAGTAAATACAATAGACATGTTAGTAAAGTACAGTACATAGTCAAAAAGTTAATAAGGGACAGTTTCAAGGCCAAGAAAAGAGCAAAAAATAAATATATTGTAAGGAGCACAGTGTGTTACAATAAACAATACAGTTGAAAGGACATTTTGTTCAGTCATTTGGTTACATTCATCAGTGGCTAGTACAGTAAATACACATTGATGGAGTAAGAGTATAGAAAGGAGTTGTTGCAAGCTTTCATAGACGATTAAAGTATGATACGCTCTAATTAAGTGAAGCTACTCAGGGTCAGAACATTACATAACCAAGAACTATGTAAATGGGACTGGAGGAGTTTTTTGAAATTATTTTTGTTTTCAGTGGCCCTTATATCTACGGGGATGGTATTCCATGCTTTTGCAAAAGAAATGGAAAACAATGAGTCCCCACAGCTATTGTTGCTTTTGCCTATGTCAGCCAGTGTTTTATTGGTGGATCTTAGTAGGCATTTGTTAAGAGTAGATATTAAGCAGACCACGAAGAGCAGCAACTCTGTTGGGAAAATATAGAATTTGGTTGGTTACTGTAAGCTGGTTATATGTGAGCAGGTTGGGTAATTCTAGCCAGGATAGTTGCTTGATTGCTATGCAGTGATGTGTCCTGAAGGGTGAGTCAGTAGCAAACCTAGCTATTTTATTGTAGCAAGTGTTTAGTTTATTAAAGTCTGCTTTGTTTAGGTTGATGAGTATGGGGGAGGCATAGAGGAGTGTGGATAGTAGGTTGGTTCTTGCAATTGTGGCTTTACTGTCATTGGTGAGGTAATTTTGCATCTATATAGGGTTCCAAGTTTTTTATGGACTTTCTTTATTGTCTGTGCAATGTGCATAGCGAATGTCATGTTGTTATCTATAATAACCCCTAGAGGTTTGGTGTTTTAGGGGTGTTATTAGCTAAGAATATTGTGAATGGTGGTATGGGGTCTAAGGCTCTAATAGGACAGAATATCATTAGATATGTTTTATTGGGGTTAAGTATTAGTTGAGAGTTGGCTAAGTGTCAACAGCTGCATAGGACTCGTGTCAATTACTGGAGTTGGGAGAATGATGGGGCGGAGCAGATTAGAGTGGAGTCATCGGCGTACTGGACTAGAGTGGAGTGCAGGGTAGCTTTGTGGAGTTGGTTGGTGAATATGCTGAAGAAAAGAGGTCCAAGAATGGATCCTTGGGGGAATCCCTAGGGTGACAAGTAGGAGGGGAGATAAGAAGTTTTGCCATTTTATTGCTTGTTGGTGGTTGGTTAGATAGTCTTGAAACCAGGCTACTGTGGGGTGGCTGAGATTAAGATCAGAGAGAGCAGAAAGGAGTTTGGGATGGGAGACAGTATTGAAGGCCTTGGAGAGATCTAGGAATACAGTGGATACTAGATTACCATTCTTTCGATGTTGGTTTACTGTGTTGGTAAAGCTAATAAGGGCTGTGGTAGTACTGTAATTGGTGCAGAATCCATGCTGGGTGTTGGTTAGCAATTTATTAGTGAGGAGATAGTGCATTATTTAGGAATGTATACATTTTTCAAGGATTTTAGATAAGGGGGAGAGAATGGCAATTGGAAGGTAATTAGATAGTTCCACAGAGTTACCTCCTTTGTGGAGTGGTATTATATGCAACATTTTCCACAGAGAAAGAATGCATTGTTCTGATAAAGAGTGATTAATGGGCATGGAGACTGGATAACAGATGGCTTTGGCTGCGATCTTTAGATATTCTGCAGGTAATTTATCGGCAGCCAAGGTTATGAGTTTAAGCCTATTTAGGCATTTATATATTGTGCTAGTTGGGATAGGCTGTAAGGAGAAGAGGTTTTGGTCTGCTGGTATGGAAGATAGGTTTGGATGTGAAGTGGGAGAACTATTATTGGTGAGGGCTAGGATGGATTTGGTGACATATCCTTGAATTGGGTGACAATATTATTGGTGGTGGTGTCAATGTTAGGGGGTGGAGTAGTGGTCTTTCCTTGTAGGATTTTCTTAATGGCAGCCCAGAATTTTTGTGGGTTATTTTTGTGTTTGATTTGAATGCATATATAATGGTTCCTTTTGTCTGCCCTAATTTGTTTTTTGGCTTTGTTCCTTAGTTCCTGGTATGCCTGTTGATTAGTTTGAGTTTTATTTTGATGCCACAAGTCCCATGTTTTATCTCTTTGTTTTAGCAGTAGATGGGTATTCCTGGTCAGCCAGGGGGCATAGCTGGATTTAGTTCTGACAGTTCGAATAGGGGAAAGATGATTTAGAATGTTTAGGAAAGGCTTATTGAAGTAGTCTACAGCACTTTCCAAGGGGAGAGGTGAGAGTGGTCTCCAGTTGCACTGATTAAGTGCAGATATGAAGTCATTGATTTTGAAATTCTTTATGTACCAGATTTGGTGTAGGGTGGAGGATTTTAATGGATTCGCTTGCTGTCTAATTATAAAGGTGGGAATGTGGTCGCTGAGGGTGTCTGAGAGGGAGTCTGAGAGGTAGGATTGAGATGGTCTGTTGGTAAAGATCCAGTCTAGGGTGGACTCCTTTTCTGATCAACCCATGTTGTGGTTTTGATTAGTTGAGTGAAACCATGCAAGTTAATGTGGTTAGTGGGGTGGAGTGAGTTGCAGGAGGACCAGTCAATATTAATATCACCTATTATGATTGTTTCTTGGTGAAATTTTTGGGATGCCCAGTCTAGAATGCAGTCTACTGTATTAATGTTATTGCCAGGGGGTATATAGGTACCAATTATATCTAAGTAATTTTTGAGTTGATTTTCAGCTTAATGAACATAGTTTCTGCATTACTAAACTTGGGTTGTTCGTTGACTAACATTTAAATGGTCAGGTTGTTTTTAAAAAGGACAGCCAATGTCTCTGCCTCTTTTGGATATTCTGTCTTGTCTAAGAACATTGCAACCAGGTGGAACAAAGTCATTATTATTGTTTAGTGGTTTTAGCCAAGTGTTTGTGAGAAGGACTATGTTGGGGTAGTAGAGGGCCAGGGTAGTGTGCAGTTCTTGGATTTTGTTCAATATGCTCCTTATGTTTATGTTAAGTATAAGGAGTTCTGTTGACTTCCTGAGGGAGGTTAGAATGTTATTTGTTTGGTAGCAGGGTATTGTTACTGTTTGTAGGGCCAGGGTTTGGGTGCACATCTCCGTTAAGTATGATTCGAGATGCAATTTGGATTATAGTTTTTTTAGGCATTTGATTATAGATGTGTTATATTTTGAGGAAATGTGGTTGTTTAGTTGGTGTGAGGTTACTTTGAAAGTGGCAAGGTCAAGATATGAGATGTAGATGTAGATAGAAGGAGATATCACTGAAAAGGTTGGGGATTTATTCTGAAATGTTGAGTTGGCAGCGTAGTGGCAGGAGGTTAAGTGAGAGGTGATGGTGAGGCTTATTATTAATGTAAAGGTTAGGGGCCAAATTTTGCTCTGACAAAGTGTTGATGTATTGTTGTGAATTTTTAGTAGGTATCTTTACAGGAGTGAGTAGGGATTTAGGTGTGGCTATACTTTATGTAGGTTGTGGTTAAAGTGGGGGGATTAGCTAGGGGATATTAGCCTGAAGATATTGCACAATTTGGGTATTGTGTGAGTGAGGTGCTGTGGAATGAATGTAGATGGTGATGTGGATTGAACAGAGTGAGAAGAGGAGTGGCTATATAGAAATGAGGTTGGTGTAAGAGTGAGGCTTAGGAAAGTGGCTAGTTAGGTATAACGGTCAGGAGCCTGGGGTGGGTAGGAATGGGAGCAGGGTAGGGGAAAAGAGTGAGCCCAAACATAGCGAAGGGCAAATGGACTGGGAAGAGCCAAATTCCAGTTACGTGAAAGCAAAAACAATTAATTGCTCCAAACTATTGCTTAGTAGTAAATTTGTTTGTCCATTAAGCTATAACACTTGTTACTGTGGATATTAGTGAGACTGTCTTGGTATGGGCAGCTGGGAGCCTAAATACATTTATATAGTGAGAAGGTTATGGTTAAGCAGAATAATGGAAAAAAATGAAGCAAAACGTATCTAAGTTGGGAAGAGAGTCTACAGGAAGATATAAAATGTAAAAGATGTTTGGTGACCAATCAAATTACTATAGGGTCTAGAGGAAAAAACATCCAGTACCATGTGCAAGCTACTGTAATAATATTGGAGGAGGACGAAATAGAGTAAAAAAATCTCTGCTGCTGGCTCAGGCATTTGTATTTAGCAAGTTAAGGATGATCATAAAATACAGCTTTCAAAATAACCTTTATGTGGTGAAACATACATATAATTGTGTTTGGTTCTTCAGGACAGCATAAACTCCTGATATCTTTTAGATTTCACAGAGTTGGATTTTTGTGCAGTAAAAGGAGCTGTAGCAGTGTCGTGAATGCTGGGAATGCACAGCAACTTAGGGCTAAGGAAAACAGCAAGAGGTAAAGATAAAGGTAAGAAAAAAACAGGAAGAAAAACAGTAACTATGCAGAAGAGCAGTATCATCCACTAAATAAACACAATAATATTATTTGTAGACTATTATTTTAGTTGTAGGAATCAATATAATGTAACATATAAGAAATATATATTACTGGCTACAACAAACCTCTAGGCACCTTAAAGCAAAAATAGACAAATTCATTGTCGCTAAACCTAAGTCAGCGACTCACTAAGTTGGACTTAATGAAAATACACAGCCTCTGGTACATGCAGTGAGAGACAGTACCTACACAAACACACTCCAGCTCAGCAGAATAGAGAAGCTACTAACTTAAACAGGTATCATTTAGAAGACTTCTGAAGCAGGTAATTTTGCATAGAAGTACACAATGAACAGCTGAAAACATTTGCATAAAGGGTAACTGCATAATAATGCACAATAATACACGTCAGGTGGAAAATATGTTACACTACTAAACAACACTTTAAACAACTAAAAAGCAGAAGCACGCACAGCAAGTAGTAATCATTCTCATAAAGCAATTATTCATAAAATGCAAAACAGATAGTTGAAAAAAAATGCATTTACAGTATGTACAATCACACAGCAAGCCAAATAATTGAAAATAATGCACTTACAGCAAGTGGATAAACATGCCGTGAGGCCAGCAGGGGAGGGCTACCTATTTTAAAAATGGACAAGGCCAATCAAAAGTGGAGAAGGGTCAGGGGGGGGGGGGACAAAGTACAACTACTAAGAAAAAAGCAATTGGTTGATACTAGGCAGATATTTGGATGGGGGGAAACCAGAGGAGAACCAGTAAGAAAAAAAGCAAAAGGTTGTTGCTAAGCAGATATTTGGAAGAGCCAAATTCCAGGTATGTGCAAGTAAAAACACTCAATTTCTCTGATAATTATAATTGTCGCTTTTCTTGTATATCTGAATAAGATGATGAGGCTTGGGTGTTCATTTAAGTAGTTTATTACATACAAACACAACAGGATGGATGGCAGCAACATTAAACTTAAACAAATTAACTGACTACTACATACATGCATGCTATCATTCTGGCTCCTCACTCAAAATGACACTCTCGTTTGCATGTGCTCAGTACTTATATGCACATCCCAGTGACTAGAATGCTTCTTAAAGGTATATCACACACTCTCATCTACATCCATCCTTTTTACTGAGCTGTCTCACATTGACAATGACATTTGAATAGGCATGCAATTAGACAATACTAAACAAAACAACAATCATGTGCAGGTTGCCGTGTATCTGGAACATGTCTGGAAATATGACCTGGTCACATAATCGTTAGAACTGGGTTTAGCAACAGGGACAGTCACTGGGGAATGTTCTGCTTCAGAACTTTCAGTAATATTCTCAGGAAAAGGGATTGCTGATTGAATGTCCTCTAGAACAGGAATATTGTACAAGTCACTCTGAGAATTAAAGTCTTTATTACAGGCAAGATGCTGTAACACTAGAGAGACACCAGAAGTAAATGTTTCCGAGTCCGCCTAAATTCCATTCCTTGTGATTCCATGATGTACGATCTCAGCTCTTGACACAAAATTTTCACAAATCCAATACAATCAAAACCTTTTGTTGTCCACATCCTCACTATCTCCCCTTCTTTTAATAGACTGAGCGGTTTGTTGGTCTTATCACAGAAGGACGTCTGGGACAGACGCGTTTTCAACTGTTGGGCTTTTACTGCTTTGTTCTTAACAACATGGAACCAATAAATTGCTACTGATTGGTAATGTGGTTCTGGTTTGTCTCAACATAAGTCTCTGGGCAGGGTGAACCAAGATGATCATTGCGAGGAATGTTTCTGAGATTAAGCAAGTTTAGAAAAACATTGGTATTTTCACGTTCGGATCTCTCTAACAGCTGTTTTGCACTTTGAACTGCACACTCAGCCAAGCTATTTGACTGCGGGTACTCAGGACTACTTGTAATATGAACAAAGTCCCATGTTTCAGCAAATGTCTTGAACTGCTGATTTGTAAACTGTGCACCAATGTCAGAAATAACTCTGTGTGGACAACCACAGCCAGAAAAATGTTTCTAGCTTAGTAATGACAGTACTGGATGTTAAGTTAGGAAGTAGGTCAATCTCAAACCAATTTGAATAAGAGTCTACTAACACCAAGTAATGTTGACCATTCCACTCGAAGATATCTGTGGTTACTGTTAACCAAGGTAGTTCTGGAATCTGGCTTAACCGAAGTGGTTCTTTTTGCTGATGCAGCTTTGTACTATTACATACAGAACAAGATGAAAGTACATTCTCTATATCTTTTGACATAGAAGGCCAAAATACTAGTCCTCTCACCCTTCTTTTGGTGGAATGAGTTCCTGAGCAGCCACAATGCAAGATCTTACTGTACTCTTGTTGGAAGGATGTTGGAACAATTATTTTAGGACCTTTCATGATGACACCATTGTCTGACAAAATCTCATCTCTGTATAGAAAATACTACTGCACATCTACTGGTAAACAAGATTCCTTTGAAGGCCATCCTCGACGGATAAAGAAGTTGAGCTTCTGAAGAACTGGCTCTGAAGCTGTGAGAGTTCTAAGCTCAGCAAAACACGTGGAAGAAAAGCTTTTGCACTTCCATGACTTCAAAATCAGGTTGCTCATTGTCATGCTGTTCAGTGTTTTTTTTTCTGGGTGATTGAGACAAGGTATCAGCAAGATAGAGAAGCTTGCCTTTTGTGTAAACAAGACTGAAATTGTACTTTTGCAATCTGAGCATCATTCGTTGCAGTCTCAAAGGAACAGTGTGCATAGGCTTTCTCAAAATAGTGACTAGAGGTTGGTAGTCAGTTTCAATCTGGATAGGACTACCATAAATATAATCATGGAACTTAGAACATGCAAACACAATGCAAACACAGTTGTCAAGAGTTCTTTCTCTATCTGGACATACTGCATCTCGGTTTGGGTTAGAGTTTTCAACACATAGGCTACTGGCCTACCCTCTTGAAGAATGACTACACCAACACCAAACTTAGAAGCCTCTCAGGAAAGAGTAACTGGTTTGTGAACGTAATAGTATAGAGTGGGTGGACTGGCAATTTTGACTGGTTTCAGGACATCAAATACTCTTTGGTGTTGGTCTGACAAGGACCAGGTTACATATTTGCATGTCAGCTCTCTGAGCAGTGCTGAAAGTTGACTCAAATCTGGAATGAACTTGCCTATATAGTTAACCATACCAAGAAAATTTTGCAGGGCTTGGACATTGTCTGGAGCTGGCATCTCAAGAATTGCTGTTCGCTTGGAAGAATCTGGTCATAAGCCTGAAATGATAACCAAATGACCTACATAAGTAAATTCTGTTTGCCTGAATTTACATTTCTGAAGATTCAGCTTAAGATTCACTTCACAAGCTATTTCCAGAACTTTCTTGTGGTTTCTATCATGTTTCCTATTAGAATATCATCTACTATTATAGCACATGGATAGCCAGAAAAAAAGTTATTCTATCACACGCTGAAAGACTTCACTGGCAGAATTTATTCCAAATGGCATTCTCAGAAATCTGTACCTCTCGAATGGCTTATGGAATGTGGTAAGCAATGAAGATTTTCGATCAAGCAAAATTTACCAAAATGAACTTTTTGCATCTAAATCAGATAAAAACAGTGGTATTTGGCATGAGGGCAGCAACTTACTCAACTGTGTGCATAGGATAATGAGGTCTTTTTAGTGCTTTGTTCAAATCTGTTGGATCAATGAATATTCTGATATCATCTGAGCTTTTCTTGTAAGCTACTACCATGGAAGATACCCATTCAGTTGGTTCTTCTACTGGACAAATTACACCTAGCTGCACCATTTTGTCTAGCTCGGCTTTGACTCTGTTCTGCATAGCTACTGGAACTTTCTGTGCTGGTCTGATAACTGGGATGATTTCTGGGTCTAACTTCATGGAGTACACAATTGGGAGCTTGCCTAGTTTGTCTGCAAAAATATCAGCATACTCAGATAAAATAGTTTAGGTGAAATTTGAGCTGTTCTCATACAAGCTTACATTGTGGACTTCTTTGTTAAATGAAAGCATTCCCATTTTCAAACTGTCTCTGAGGCCTAATAATGACTGTACATGTCTCTTGACTACGTAAAACTGCAAGTCATAGCTGTTCCCAGCAGAGTAACATGAAAGCACTGCTGACCCTTTGGTTTGAATTTCTTCACCACCATAAGCAACAAGCTTTGCACACTTTGGCTAATCAAGTTGTTCTGCAGCTTTCACTTTAGCAAACATTTCTGCTGACATAACATTGCACTTTGAACCAGTATCTGCTTTCTGCTTTGAGCTCTGCGAGTCTTCCATTAATCTGAACAGTACAAAAGATTTTGTTCTTTGACCACAAATCTACTGCACTGACATTTTCACCAAGCACAGACACACCATCAACATAAAAAAATATGGTCACAGCTTTCTATCTGATCAACTTGCCTCTTTGAATGCTCTTTCTTAATAAAAGACTGTGCCTCATTTGATTTACAAAATCTTTTGAAATGATTCCACTTATTGCAAGAATGGTTCTACTGACCAAAAGCTAAGCACTTTTCTCTTTTGAGCTCCTGTTTACCACCAGAAATACAACAGCCAACTATGAGGCTAGCACCAGGTTTTGCTGAGTCACCCTTGTGCTTTGCTGCATGTGCCCTAGGTCTTACTGAAGTTGCTCTGGGTTTTGCTGGAACTCAGTCTGTGACTACCACACCCTTCAGACTGTATCTTTTAACCTCTTACTGCATACTATCTACATTAGCTTTGGAAGGTACTGGAAGCAAGCTTTTCTCATTTGTAAACATATTTGTGTGCCTTTCTGTAAGCTAGTACATCTGACAAATCTCAATGGCCTTGTTTAACATGAAATCATTGTGTCAAAGCAAAATCTTTCTCACTGTGTCATTATTAATACCACACACAAGCCTGTCTTTTATCAACTCATCTCTTAGATCACCAAATCTGCACGTTTTAGCCTTATTTCTCAAGTTGGTTACACATGCTGCAAACATTTCACCAGGCTTTTGATCTCTTGTGTAAAATAAGTGCCTTTCCATTGTAATATTTGTTTGGGGGTTACACATTTCTCTAAATTTATGTTTTAAGCAGTCAGAGTCTTCCCACATTTCAGCCCTATCAGAATATGGCGGTCTTCCCCCTGCCCTGCAAACGTAGCAGGTATACACACAAATGAACGCTGTCTTTCAATGGTCTCTGAACCAGCTAAATTAAACAGAATAAATACCTTTGTGCATGCATCTTTGTCAGAAAAAGCAGCCTGTATGAAAATATCATATTCCTGCTCAGACACTCTCCAATTTTTTGCAATATTGTTATCAAACACAAGTGGTGCGGGTCTGATAAATCTTTCTGCCATGCCCACAAATTATAGCAAAACACAATGAAATCTTGTCCCTTGTAATTATGCATGGACATGCACATATACCAGGTAGTTGAAATAATTTTCAAATGCACAACAAACTCTTCAAAGGATGTACTGTGCGAATTATTCTTTGAAATAACTGTACTTTGTGAAATAACTGTACTGTAATACTGCACACACTTGTCAACACTTTTGCACATTTCTGATACTTCAAATGGATTTAGTTAATGTGAAAAGTACATTGCAAAAAATATGGTCATTTTTCCCTTTTTTATACATTTTATGCAATTCCAATATTGTTTCAAATGTTTTCATAATTATTTAAAATATTTTTATCAATATGTTACAGTTTCAGACATTTCGTTTAATTAGAAATTCATTTTGAGCATTCTGAGGGCTTTGTTTTATATTTGTTGTGAGAAAAATCATTTAAGAGAGTTTTAGTACCTGGAAATAATTTCTGACCTGTTTGGAAGTAGTTTGAGCAGTAGGGAGGATCCACTCCTGTATATTCCTCCATTTCTGCCTGCTTGCCTCATGGTTGTAACTCTGGATCCCATTCTGACACCATGTCACTCGTCATGTATATCTGAATAAGAGAATGAGGGTTGGGTGTTCATTTAAGTAGTTTATTACATGCAAACACATCAGGATGGATGGCAGGAACATTAAACTTAAATGAACTAACTAACTGATCGACTACTGCATACATACATGCTATCACTCTGGCTGCTCACTCAAAATGGCAGTCTTGCTTGCATGTGCTCAGTACTTATATGCATGTGCCCACTGACTGGAATGCTTCTTAAAGATGTATTACACAATCTGATCTACAATATTCACCTACCAATCTAAGAAAAAACACAGCAAAAATATATTATCTAATGTTAACTATATAGAAACTTTCCCAAACAAAAAAGGGGCCAAGCAATCTTTAACTGTAAAAACTTCACAGTTAAGGAATCAAAGGTGGGAATGCCAAGCACACCACACAGTAGAGAAACTATACTAACAAACCACACTACAAATAACACTAAAACTATCACTAACCCTAATAAATCTAACATTACTAACCTATATCTCAAAGGAGAAATGGTAGAGGAAAACAGACAGTTTAAAATAGTTGCTAGGAATATCCAAAGGATACAGCCAGGCACAGGTTGTCATTCATGAGCTGAAAATGATGGCAGCAATCATTTGATCTGAGGAGAGTGTGCTACAATAGGGACTTACAGAAAGAGGAGGCGGAGTTCTTAATCTGAAGATTCTGTGAATGACTGGGGTCAGGTCTGATAACCCAAAAGTTGAGACTGGATGGATAAGACAACATTGGATAGCCTGAATTCTTTGTAACGTGGAATTTTATGATTAGCACATTTTAAGTCTAATCTTACCAAAAAATTAAGGGGATGTACAAGGGATGACAGAGACTGGGGAGGGATAGAATCTAACTTTGGGACTTTTGACACAGAGGTTGAGAAAAGAAAGATATAGGATTGATCTTCAAGTTCTTTCTTTGGCACCAGAAAGATTCTTGAATAAAATCCAATCCTTTCTGACCTGGAGGCACTTGTTCTATGACCGTCAAGAAAATATTTTCTCCAGAACTGGAGGAAATGGAACTTTGGTTTGCAGAATGAGTAGGAGTCCCCTGAAAATGAGGAGAAAATTCTCATTGTCCTCTGCATCCCTGCTGAATTATTTTCAGAACTCATTTGTCTGAGATTATCTGATGCCACTGAGGAAATGCAGACCTAGACTCATGGACAGATTTAAGGGATTGCCAGAGTAGAACGGAGGAATCTTATAGGGACAAATAGTCATTCAGACTTGTTTGACGTACTTGACTTTGAGAGCCTCCCTCCATCTTTTCTGAATCTCTTCAACAAAGCTTTTTAAAGTTCTTTGTCCTTATCTGAGGAGGTGGGTCTGCCACAGAAGAATCCATTAATCTGACTGTTCATGCTAAGTCACTCAGACATCTGGTTTCCAGAAAAACACAAAGGGCACTCAGCCTACTCCCCAGAGTTTTTGGAGTAAAAGACAAATAGTACAACAACCTGAGATCCTGTTCAGCACCAACTCAAAAAACACAACTAGAGAGGGAGGCTTTATATGGAATGAAGTGCCCACAACTGCACTTGACCTTTCTGACAGATATAATCAAAATGTTTCCACAAATATGTAGAGGAAAATGAATAGTCCCCAAAAGATACTTAACTGTCTGAAGACTACACAGCTGAAGATAACTGCCAGTACTGCCAGAAACAAAGCTGCCAAGAGTCTGTATGAGTGTATTAATGGCAAGAAAGCTGTGAATTTTGTCACGTCCGAATATCCCTCTTATACTACCATGTCCTCTTGTGATAGTGACGGACATATGATGTATAAATACCTTGCTCTCAATGTCCTATTTAGAAATAGGACATCATTATTCTTTCAAGAAAACTTGGCTAGGTTTAGAAATGCCCCCCCCCCCTCCCCTTAGCTTAGTAAAAAACTATGAATCTGTGAAAGACCAGTATTAACTAAGACTGAGGGGAAACAATAAATAGTCACATGCAGGTCTTAGTAGTAGCTCCAACACTGTCAGAATAACTTACCACAGGATTCCGCCCTCCTTCACAAATACAACAGGGAAGATATGCCACCCATACATCTGCCATTTACTGTTGTTTACAAAGGCAGTGCATCGATCACCACAGACCAAATTCAGGCGCAGTTTGGGTGAATACAAACACAAAAACATTACATAAATAAATAAAAGTGAACAATTTTGTACATAGAATAAAAGCAGACAAATATGTGGGCACACATTAATCGGGCATAGGAAACCATTTGTATTATGCATATAGAGATTATAAATAAGAAATAATGAAATAATGCCAGACATACTTCACCTTAAAACAGAAAGGAGATGCAGTGCATTTACAAGCAAGATTCAAGTCAGTAAGTTCATATTTCCATAGGTGTATACTAGGCTAACAACCACCAGGGCCTTTGTAAGCCTAGCTGCTCAACACAACCCAATTTCATCTCCTTGTAACATGTCTGTTTTAATTGGAGGGGGATGCTTGTTATGAAGTTGCTAAAATGTTATGTGGGGGGTATATTAGTTAGGGAATGCTCACTGTCACACTGTCTACAAGTGACATGGGACCAACGCAGGATGAATTTATGATTACCCATCCAAAGTTAGTTAGGAAATGTTTACTGTCAGCTTGTATCTTTAAGAGACATGGGGGCCTACCCAGAGATGAATTCACAATTTTCCATTCAATGGTCAAGGTTCCATTTGAAAAGGATTAAGGATGGAAATCCTTTGAGATACATTTCTGTCGCATCAGTATGTTTTAGCTATGCCACAAACAAAGTAAATATTCCTGGATCTACTGTTTCTGGTGCTGCTCATTTTGCAGATGTGAAAAAGTTCCAAGCATGCCTTATATGTCAAACACAGATCACCTCTCAACAGCCTGCAGGAGAAAGAGTTTAGAGACAGGGCTCTAAGGCAATCTGTATAACACAATGTGTTAATACCCTGGATTCTCTTGGTGTGTAATGTCTGTGGACATTCCAGCTGTTGCATATGCCTAATCAGGTACATGCTGAAGGGGGCATTGGACTCAATGGTGAATCTGATAAGGGCCACGTAGAGTGGTACTGTAACTTCCTTGGACCTGGATGCCATACCTTTACTTACAAGTTGGGAGGCATAAAATTATTTTTCTTACTACCTTGGCTACATGTTAGGACCTAGATCTTTTTCTTCTTAGTCTTTATTGGTCATCAGAGAAGAAGATCTGGCTCCTGAGATTTGTGTTCTAGCTTTTACTAGCCTTTTTAATTCCATTAGGATCATGAGGAGGACCAGCAGAAGAAACTTTTTTCAACAACACACCTAGCTGAAACTTCATTTTTATTATTCACTTCATGGAGCAAAACGGGGATTTTTAACCAGCTCTTCATAGGTGGATCCTACTTTAGCAGATGGGGGTTACCAACTCCTTTGGACTTTTTGTATTAGGAGTTGTTTAGTTCTGTTTTTAGATGGCAGTAACAAGGAAAGCAAAGAGAGGTGGCCAAAACAACAACAACAAAAAATACAGTTAATTACAAGGAGTACTGGGGAGTTGTCAAATCCTATCAAAAGAAGAATACAGGAAAAGTTAAAGAGGATGGGAAGACATTGTTCTTTTATAGGAAACAAAACTGAAAATCTTAGATAGGGAAAGATACTGTGTTATAAGTACACAAAGGGAGAGAAGGACAGCAAGGGAAGAGGGAAATAGCAAATGCATTTCACAGAGATCTTCAGATAACCACATAGAAAGTGATAAAAATAGGCTAGGTAAATGGATCATCTATTAGGGAAGGGTGGAATGTGCATAAGGGACAACAGGAAACATACAGACCAAACAGGGATGAAGAAGGACTCTATAAGAACATTTTTGCTAACTGGTCACAGACAAGATGAGAAGGAAGAGAGATAATAGGGGGGACTGCAATTATACCATGAAGAGAGAGATAATAGGTGAACTACAATGATACCATACAACAAGAAAATGACAAGTTATGTGGAAGGAACACATATAACAAAAAAGGGTAACAAGAACTAGCCCAAGGAATGAAAACATGAGGGTGGCTGGACATATGGAGGTGAAAAGTACCCAAATGACAGGACCTTCACAAGAAACACTTTGGTACATGCAAGTAGGTTAGACAGGTTCTTAGGGAAGGAAAACCCAATGGAAATAATGGAAGATATCAAAATACAGGAGAGAGACATATCAGATCATGCAGCAGGGACACTAAAGGTAAGTGTGTATGAAAAGAAAACAATGTGATGAGGGTAGAGATGGGCTAGCTATAAATACAAGAAGATGGAGGACAAGGACTAATAAAGGAGTCAATACAGGGCAATATATAAGGACAAACTGGATGAATGCCAGGGGAATGGGATCAAGGTCACTATCATGGTAAAACTGATGAGCACAAAAGGAAAGAAGAGAATGAAACAAGATGGAGCTGGAAAGAGAGTTAAAGGTGGTACAGAAGGAGGTTGGAAGAAATGAAAGTAGAAGGGAAATGCTACAGATCAAAGAAGAAGCAATAAGAATGGAATTGTATAGTAAAATTATTGTGGAGCAGAAATTCAACAATGGTACTAGCGGGGCTACTGATGGACAGTGGAAAAAGTACAAGGGAAACAACTAGACAAGAAATTCAAGGAAAAAGCAGACAGAGAGAAAGGTCAAGTGCCAAGGTCAAGTGCATTTACAAGCAAGATTCAAGTCAGTAAGTTCATATTTCCATAGGTATATACTAGGCTAACAACCACCAGGGCCTTTGTAAGCCTAGCTGCTCAACACAACCCAATTTCATCTCCTTGTAGCATGTCTGTTTTAATTGGAGGGGGATGCTTGTTATGAAGTTGCTAAAATGTTATGTGGGGGTATATTGGTTAGGGAATGCTCACTGTTACACTCTCTACAAGAGACATGGGATCAATGCAGGATGAATTTATGATTACCCATCCAAAGTTAGTTAGGAAATGTTTACTGTCAGCTTGTGTCTTTAAGAGACATTGGGGCCTGCCCAGAGATGAATTCACAATTTTCCATTCAATGGTCAAGGTTCCATTTGAAAAGGATTAAGGATGGAAATCCTTTGAGATACATTTCTGTTGCATCAGTATGTTTTAGCTATGCCACAAACAAAGTAAATATCCCTGGATCTACTGTTTCTGGTGCTGCTCATTTTGCAGATGTGAAAAAGTTCCAAGCATGCCTTATATGTCAAACACAGATCACCTCTCAACAGCCTGCAGGAGAAAGAGTTTAGAGACAGGGCTCTAAGGCAATCTGTATAACACAATGTGTTAATGCCCTGGATTCTCTTGGTGTGGAATGTCTGTGGACATTCCAGCTGTTGCATATGCCTAATCAGGTACATGCTGAAGGGGGCATTGTACTCAATGGTGAATCTGATAAGGGCCAAGTAGAGTGGTACTGTAACTTCCTTGGACCTGGATGCCATACCTTTACTTACAAGTTGGGAGGCATAAAATTATTTTTCTTACTACCTTGGCTACATGTTAGGACCTAGATCTTTTTCTTCTTAGTCTTTATTGGTCATCAAAGAAGAAGATCTGGCTCCTGAGATTTGTGTTCTAGCTTTTACTAGCCTTTTTAATTCCATTAAGATCATGAGGAGGACCAGCAGAAGAAACTCTTTTCAACAACACACCTAGCTGAAACTTCATTTTTATTATTCACTCCATGGAGCAAAACGGGGATTTTTAACCAGCTCATCATAGGTGAATCCTACTTTAGCAGATGTGGGTTACCAACTCCTTTGGACTTTTTGTATTAGGAGTTGTTTAGTTCTGTTTTTAGATGGCAGTAACAAGGAAAGCAAAGAGAGGTGGCCAAAACAACAACAAAAAAATACAGTTAATTACAAGGAGTACTGGGGAGGTGTCAAATCCTATCAAAAGAAGAATACAGGAAAAGTTAAAGAGGATGGGAAGACATTGTTCTTTTATAGGAAACAAAACTGAAAATCTTAGATGGGGAAAGATACTGTGTTATAAGTACACAAAGGGAGAGAAGGACAGCAAGGGAAGAGGGAAATAGCAAATGCATTTCACAGAGATCTTCAGATAACCACATAGAAAGTGATAAAAATAGGCTAGGTAAATGGATCATCTATTAGGGAAGGGTGGAATGTGCATAAGGGACAACAGGAAACATACAGACCAAACAGGGATGAAGAAGGACTCTATAAGAACATTTTTGCTAACTGGTCACAGACAAGATGAGAAGGAAGAGAGATAATAGGCGGGACTGCAATAATACCATGAAGAGAAAGACAATAGGTGAACTACAATGATACCATACAACAAGAAAATGACAAGTTATGTGGAAGGAACACATATAACAAAAAAGGGTAACAAGAACTAGCACAAGGAATGAAAACATGAGGGTGGCTGGACATATGGAGGTGAAAAGTACCCAAATGACAGGGGAATACACCTTCACAAGAAACACTTTGGTACATGCAAGTAGGTTAGACAGGTTCTTAGGGAAGGAAAACCCAATGAAAATAATGGAAGATATCAAAATACAGGAGAGAGACATATCAGATCATGCAGCAGGGACACTAAAGGTAAGTGTGTATGAAAAGAAAACAATGTGATGAGGGTAGAGATGAGCTAGCTATAAATGCAAGAAGATGGAGGACAAGGACTAATAAAGGAGTCAATACAGGGAAATATATAAGGACAAACTGGATGAATGCCAGGGGAATGGGATCAAGGTCACTATCATGGTAAAACTGATGAGCACAAAAGGAAAGAAGAGAATGAAACAAGAAGGAGCTGGAAAGAGAGTTAAAGGTGGTACAGAAGGAGGTTGGAAGAAATGAAAGTAGAAGGGAAATACTACAGATCAAAGAAGAAGCAATAAGAATGGAATTGTATAGTAAAATTATTGTGGAGCAGAAATTCAACAATGGTACTAGCAGCATTACTGATGGACAGTGGAAAAAGCACAAGGGAAACAACTAGACAAGAAATTCAAGGAAAAAGCAGACAGACAGACAGAGAAAGGTACAACAGATAAGAGGAGGAGATGGAGAATATTTAGAAGATAATAAGATAATTTGGGAAAGATCCAAGGAATAATACAGGCAGATTTACAAACAACCAGAAGGGACAGAAGTCTCATAATGGAAATGGGAAAGAATATAAAGGGATATATACTGGAGAATGAACAAAGACAAGCTGAATGCAGAGTTGAAAATGGATTAGCTAAGGAAAGTGTAATAAAAGATGAAGGAGAAGAAAGCTGGAGGGTCAGATGTATTCCCCCTACAGGTCTACAAATGGAAGGGAAGGAAATGTGAGGAATATAAGAGAATACAGGACTCATGCAAAATATCTATCAGCATGGGGAGGGCCAGGATAACCATGACACCTAAGGAGGGAAAAGGGAGGAAGTGAGAAATTACAGACCTTTTTGCTGAATGTAGATATCAAGATTTTGGCAAAGGTACTGGCATTAAGACCGGGTGAAGTACTGCCATAAATAATACAAATAGGACAAATGGCTTAATGAAGATAAGGAAGGGAAAAATGGTGGAAACTGTTGGAATTTATGTACAGGGGAAAAGTACAGTTGTGTAATTCCTTATCTGCAACAGTAGATGTTCAAATTCCTCACTGCCTTAGTAGCATTTTGTGTTGTCTGCCAAAGTAACCCAGTACTGGTCAGCTTTCAAAAGCTCAGGTTCCCCTCTGTCTCTCTTCCTGTGACAGCTGCTTGGCTAAACATATCCTGAGAGGGAAGCCCTTAGCAGTCAAAGGGAGTGAGTGGTCAGGCTTTTTTGCTTCCTCCAAAGAGGAGGATGAACATACCTGAATTTAGAATCATCTAGCAAGAGTAAAATCTCAGCCAATTTCAGTACCAAATAAAAAACAAATCCAACAACCACCGAATCAAACAGGCTGAAACCCACCTCAGCTATGTACTATCTGGGAAATGGCAGATGAGTGCTCCCACTGAGGCAGTGAGGCATTTTAACAGCTACTGTTACAGATAAGTAGGACTTATGCAGCTTTACTATGTTCACCATTCCCACTGCCTCAGTGGAATTTTGGTTAGATTCCCAAAGCTTATCCTACCTGGGAGGTGGAAGGATAAGAATCCAGAATTCCTTGGAGAATGGTCTTAGCAAAGCCTATTCTGTACATTGAAAAGGAATCCAGTTTGTAGTGTTTTGTGAAGGTATGAACAGAGGACCAGGTTGCTGCCTCTACAGAGTTTTCCAATATGCCATCAAAGAGGATAAGGCCTTCATAAAGGATATTGTTCTGTCACGGTAGTACACGAGCTGCCTCTGTGCATCCAAGGTATGTAAAATCTTTTCTCCCTTTTTTTTTTTGGATCAGGATAGAACACCAGGAAATGATGGTTTTATTTAAAGTACATTCAGAAACAACTTTAGGTATGAAGGATGGATTAACACAATCCTGTCCTTGTGAAAACTCAGATAGGGTGGGCCCACCAAGAGAGCTTGCATCTCAGACACTCATCTTGCAGATGACAGAGCAATGAGTATAACAGTCTTCCAAGTAACAAACCATAAAGCCAGCCTAACAGACAGGTTCAAAAGGAGCCAAGGTCAATTTTTCAGGAATAAAGTTGAGTTCTCAGAGAGAAGGAATTTACCTTTAAGGTGGTCTCACGTGCAACACTACTTTCATAAACTGTTTGACCACAAAAAAAATTAAAGAGCAGGATCCATGCTCACGCAAACTTAGATGGACGCAGGATTCACTTTGACAGAAGCATATGACAAACCATCTCTAAGTAGCTCACACAAATATTTCAAAACCAGTGGGGTCAAAATGTAAGAGTTTCCTAGTTGCAGGTTTTATTGCCTCTTTAAATACCTGCTGCACATCTTCATGGAGCAAGTGCTTAAAAGGTATTGAACTAGAATCATCCAGGCTGTCAGTTGCAATTGCTCTAATTTAGGCTGTACCATTCTCACCTGATGCTGTCTGAGCAGATCCATTCTGCATGGAAGCTTGTGGTTATGGTTCTTGGCCTTGGCCAAGTCCATTAAAAGGGAGAACAAGCTGCCTAGGCCAAAAGGGGTTACCATAATGATCTTTGGTAATTCTTTCTAAATCTTTACAAATATGTTGCGAATTACTAGAAAGGGTGGAAATGCATACAGGAACATTCCTGACTATGGGAATGATAGAACATCTGTCTTCCAAGCATGGCTGCAAGGATGTCTTGAAAATATATTTTTTTCAGTTGTCTGTTTTGAAAGGAGGTGTACAGATCTACTTGAGATATTCCAAACATCTGGATCAAGTCCTGGAAGACTTCTACATGGAGCTTCTATTTGTAAGGGGTCTGTCCAGGATCTGCTTAGTCTGTCTGCCATTGTGCTTTGCTCTAACAGAATGTAAAAGGCGTAAAGCATCAGAGAATGTTCCAGAGCCATCGTCATGGCCATCACTACCAACTGACACATAGGCTATGACCTTGTACCCACCCTTTTGCTTGTTCAGGAACCACATCATGATAGTATTGTTTGTGACCACTAGAAGGGGACCTGGATTCTATAACAGGTGAATAACTAGAACTTTTATGGCATGAATCATTGCCAATGTTTCTTTTACATTTATGTGCTTTGGCATGTCCTGAGGACCCCACAAGCCTTGTCATTGAACTCCCATGGACACTGCTGTCCATACAAAATCTGAAGAGTCCAGGATTCACAGACACTTGATCCTTCAACCACTGTAGTTCTTGTTGCATAAATCCCTGTAGCAGTACATGGAAATTCAAAGGATGAAGGTGCTGCGACCCACAATTCATCAAGTACCATTAAATTTTTCCCATGTGCAGTCTGCCTAGTGGTATCATGAGGATCACTGATGCCATGAGGCCTAGAATTTTGAGGAATTCTTTTGCTGAGGCCACATCTAGTAGAAAGAATACAGAATGTCAGAGGCCTAGTTGTGGAACTACTTGGTTCTCAGGAAGACTTAGAAAACAAATACAGAGGATAACAGGAGAAAGCAACAAGTACAAAGGGAGAGCAAAAGGAGAGAGGATGGCACTCTGGAAGAGGAAGAAGTGGAAGAGGTTAGGGAGGCAAAGGTCTAAACAGATCTATGAAGTGTTAAGGAAATAAAGGTACAAGAAGAAGATAGAATGAGAAAGAGTTGGAGAATGGAGGAAGGAAGTTGCAGGACACTGGAAGAACACAATTCAAGCAGTGAGGCACATGAAGTACGTACATTGAGGTGAAGATCATAGCATGCAAATACTGAATATATGGTATCTAACCCTCATGAGACTGGCTAATAAAAACAAAGATTAGGAGAGTAGGTGCTGGAGGTGTCAGGAGGAAATAGCAGGAATGATGCACATGTTCTGGGACTGTAAATGAGCACAAAAAGTCTAGAGGCAGGTACCAAAGATTTGGAGAGAAATATTTCAAAAGGAAGCTGAGCATACCAGGGAATTCTGTCTAACAGCATAAAAAAGAGGACAGGAACTGGACAGAAAGAGAAATGAACAGGTAAGACCATCATCACTCAAAACTGAAAGAGGATAAAAACAATATGGGAACATAAAGTGTACATGGGTTCCAGGACATGGGGAGAAGATGTTAGAAACTGAGTACAATGAGGAAAGAAGGGGAGGGGAAAATGTAAAAGTAATGGAAAGTGGTGTTAGAACATTGCAAGAATGAAAATCATACCAGGAGAAAGGAGATAATGAACCCAAAGGAAAATTGGGTGTGTGTGGAATGAAGTAGCTAACCACTGACAAGGTATGGTGCACCATGTGTAAATATTGCAGGTGAATGTAATATATTGTACAGAACTAATAAGTTAAAAAAAAGAAACATCAGTCAAAGAACCATGGGTATCTAGAGCTATGGAAGACAACATGCTGAATCCAACAAAAATAACACAAAGAGCCTACTAAGCAACAGTTCAATAGCCAAGACAAACAAGTTTGAAACTGAAGGGTACAAGATCAAGACAAGCCCAAAAGTTGCCTAAATGAAAATCTCCAAAAAGCAAAGAAAAATAAAGCCACACAGAGCTAGATCAGGCAAAAGACAAGTGGGAGGATCCAAACAACTGGCCAAAGTCCAGAAGCTTATCAAAATGCTCTGAAGGAAAGAAAAGTACAACTGCATCACCATAAGGAAGGGCACACAGAGGAAGATTAAATGAGCTAAGAGCAGAGTTACTTATTTAACAGAGATAGAGAGACATATTAAGATCAATGAAAGAAATAGACTGTAGAAGGTTAATAAAACCCAAAAAGTCAGAAGTTTGATAAAACAAATGAACACAGTAATTAGGGCTGTTCAGAGAGACCCATGCGATATAACAGAAGTAAACAGGATATATTACTGTGCTTCTAAATTAATAACTGATAAAGTTTTACCACAAGAACACAGGGTAGTAAGGGAAAGGAAGGGGAAAAAAATAGAATACCATCATGGAACTATTGAAAAGAGAAAACTATAAAGCAATTAAGACAAGAAGTGTCACTGTTAGAAGATTATAGCAGAGGGAAAAGATCAACAAAATACTTAGAAAGACTGACATAATAAAAGCAATGTGCAGTATTAGAACAGATCAGGATATATCATCCACTACTGAAAAATAACAAACTAATAATTTCAGCACAGGCAGAAAAACTTACAAAATACACAGATAAATATAAAGGAAAAGTACACGATAAGCAATTTATTGATGACCTCAAAAAAAAGTTTTATAGAAAATTGGGAAACAAGGTAAAAGGAATTGAAAGACCAACAGAAAAAGAAGAACTAGATATATTTCAGAGAAGTATTTATAAGAATCCTGTGGAACGTAACAAAGATGGTAAATGGATAGAAGTAGTAAAGAAAAAATAAGAAGTTTAAAGATAGAGGATATGAAATGGGATGAAATAACAGCCAGAGAGATTGAGACAAAGTTAAAAAAGCCTCTAATTGGAAAACCTCAGGCCCAGATGCAGTATCTAACTTCTGGTTAAAAGCACTAACATCTTTGCATGAAGATTCAGCTAAGAGTAAGAACTATTTATATGCGCACCCCGAACAGACACCAACCTGGCTAACAAAAGGAAAAACAATGCCCCTACTTAAGAGTGAACCTGCAAACTACCCTAAAAATTATACACCAATAACTTGCCTTACAACAAAGTAAATACTATACACTGGAATTTATACCTACAGAATTTATAGTCATTTAGAAGAAAACTCAATTATGGCAATAGAACAAATAGGCAATAAAAGAAAGTAATACAGAACAAAGGATCATTTGTTGTTAAATAACGTCATAAAGGAGGACTGTAAAAAGGCGAAGAATCTAAGTATGGCGTGGATTGACTACAAAAAGCATTTGATAGTATCCCACATTCATGGATAAAAGAGTACTCACCACACTGATCGACTACATTACAGTGACCATGAAACAGTGGCAGATCACTTTGCAATTAAGTGGTGATAAAGGACAAGTTATTATCCTAGAGATAAAAATTCAAATGGGGATATTCCAGGGTGACCCTTTGTCACCGCTGCTATTCTGTACTGCCCTTAACCCATAAAGCTGTCTACTTAACAGCTTAGGCAATGGCTATAATTTGTCTCCTAGAAAACAACAAAGTGTAAAGACTTCTCATCTTCTCTTTATCGATGATGAGAAACTGAAAGCACAACTGCAAGTTGTCAGAACTTTTTCAGATGATATAAGAATGTAATTTTTCCTTGATAAATGTGCAAACGCAACCTTTAAAGCACAAAACTGCAGCACCAAGAAAACATCAGTTTGGGACAAGAATGTGAGATAAAAAACTTGAGCAAGAGGGAGTTTATAAATATTTGGGAATTGATGAAGGATCAACAATAAAACATGAACAAATGTGAATAAAACTTAGCAAGGAATACTTTTGAAGACTTAAATTAATCCTGAAAACAGTGTTGATATCTAGGAACAAAATTCAAGCTATAAACCAATTTGCTCTTCCTGTCCTAACTTATAGTTTTGGAGTGACTAGCTTGCTCCAAAATGTGTTGGGTAGATCAGACAGGAAAACAAGAAGGATGCTTCATGCTCACCAAATGATTTATAAAAATCAGTGCATACCAAGATTATATATTCCCATTCTGAAGGAGGGATGAGCCTCCTTGAAATTGATTACATGTACAGATCTGCAATTGTGGGACATAACACAAATCTGCTGACCTCATAAGACCCAAACATAGTGAAAATTTTGAAACATGAGGAGAATAAATCTAAGATGACCTATCTGCATAGTCTAGCAGAAGCATATCGGCATCAAGCAGGAATGGAAATCAAACCAGAAGAAGACAAAAATCAGGCAGCAGCTGACTGTGCCAAAAAACAAAAGGAAGAATATAAGGTGAAAGACCAGCTGAGAAGGCAGGAAATGTGAAAAATGCTTAAATATAGTTGCAAGTATAGAAAACTTCTGGAAGAACCTCATGTTGATCAACATCGAATGCAGGAATGGTTAAGGAGAGGCAAATTCAATCCAAGAGATGAAAGGTTAATATTGGTGGACCAACATAGTGGGCTATGTACATGTTAGTTTACAAAGTCCATTGAACATATGGGAGAAACAGACAAATGTAGGTTTTGTAAAACAGACTTGGAAACAGTTGCACACCTCATTGCTGGTTGTGACATACTAATGGCAGAAGGACTGTATACTGAAAGACATAATAATGTGACAGGACTGTTGAACTGGGCATTGTGCTAACATTATGGTACTGAAGTGGCTGAAAAACACTGGAAACATGAGCCACAAAGAATCATAGAAAATTATGAAGTCTACATCACATGGGTTCACACATTACTAACAGTTCAAAAGATAGATGTGAGACAACCAGATATAGTGGTGCATGAAAAGAAGACAAAAGTAGCATTGATCATTGAAATCACCACACTCAGTGACTACAGTGTTTTGCATACAGAGATACACAAAGTCATAAAATATCAGGATTTCCATAAAATATCAGGATTTGCAGGCAAAAATGACAGCAATGTAGGGGAAAGACACCCAGACAGTTCCAACAGTAGTAGGAGCAACAGGTTTAAAAAAAAATCTACAATCATATTTAGATATGTTACCAAACATGTAACCCACACAAATTGCAGGAGGAGTCATTACTGGGCACATTGCAGGTACTGCGGAGAACACTTTTGGCTGACATCAAAAACTGAACAATACAAATTTCACGAACTTTCATCATACTTTGACTTAGGATTAGGGTTCATTCTTGTCATGGTATTAGAAACCCAAAAGACTTGGAGAAATTAAAAAAGGAAGAATAAGATGCTAGAAACAGCTACAAAATATAGCAGAAGAAAATGTGAATGGTGAAGAAGGTTGCCAACCTGCATGCACAACCCAGAAATCCAAAATAAAGCAGGAAACAAAAACACTTACATACCAAAAAACATGCCAAGTAGCCTGGGACCATTAGGATCCAATCACAATCTTCCAGAGATCAGAAGGAACTGGAAGGAGAGAGGTGCAGGTATCATGAGACAGGGAGGTGCCTGCATGGCCTGGGAAGTCATATGTGAAAAAAGAGCATACGCAGGCAGCCTCAGTTCTAGGGTTCAAATTAACAGATACAGAGAAGTAAGGTAGACTGTAAGGTATATTTGTCTTGAGAAGGTTGCCTTGATAAGGTTGATAGAAGGGTTTGGAGGTCCAGCGTTTCGGTGTATTTCTCCGCTGAGTGACAGCCTGGATGCAAATTGTACAATTAATTTTGTGATTTTGGTGAAGTGCTTATCGTATAGTACGGATGGTTTATTGGAGAGTTGGCATGGTGGAGTTGTTAATACAATGTGGTGATAGGTTGCTATGTGAAAGAGCTGTGTTTGAGTGAAGTAAATTTTGTAGTATGTGCAGTAGTTGTGCTATGGTGAGGAGCTGATATTAGCTTAGTATGGTGATAGGAGGTAATATGTGTAAGTAAAGGAAGAGACAAGAGTGTGAGAATGTGAGAGACAAGCAAGTTGTACCTTTGTTGTTTAGGCTAGAGAAGTAAGTGAGATTACAGTTGTATGAGTTAAGGTAACTATAGCTAACTACTAAAAATAAGTATTTGAGTACTCTAAGTTGTAGTGAATAATCTATAGCTAGTTTTTTGTTCAGCAGCTAAGTTAAAGCTTCATAGTTTAGGTAGTGGTTTGAGAAGGGAATAGAGTTGAGGAATGAGCGAGGGAGTTTGTAATGCTTAATTGAAAGAATACAGTGATTGGACCATGTAGAGTGGTGGGTGTGGCTTAAAGTGTATACATTTAAGAAAAGGGGTGGGTGGAAATTGAGGTAGAGTAGTGGAGCGAAGTGAGCCTGAGTGAAGTGAGGGCAAATGGAGTGGGCTACTAGGTAAGAGACGCTGGAAACTTGTAAAAAAATATCAGCTAAGTGCAGATATCTGAAAATCAAGAGAACAAGTAAGGTAAGTTTAACTATGAAAATGCTAGAGAGTGAATTTAATTCTAGAAAGTAAATATAAAGATGTTTCAAGGAGTCCTCACCAAACTAGTGCAGGGACACAAAGGAGATTATTAAATTGGAATGGGAAACCAATATTATCAAAAATAAATTACTTTTACAGTTAGCAATTACCTTAACTTAAAATATTCTAAAAATAAAGGCAATTAGAAATTGCCTTAACTTAAAACATAACGGAGCCTATTTGAAGTAATTGACTATTGGAAGTCAGTGGGTTAGAGATGGAGTTATAAACAGGGGGAGGAGGTTAAACCAGCAAGAGTAGTGTGCCACCACAATCTTAGCTCAAAAAAGTGTTAAATAATTAGACTAGACAGTAGTTCTATAATAATGGTATTATAGCAGCAGACATACAACTCACTTCCAGAACTTAAAAGGCACGCCACTCAAGTTGCTGTGGTTCTTAGGTTACTGGGTTCTAAACAATTCTAGTGTGGGTTGAGCGTGCTTTCCTCTGTATGTATAAAATGCCCTTCCAGAACTTAAAGGGCATGCCACTCAAGTCACTGTCGTTCTTAGGTTACTGGGTTCCAAACAGTTGTAGCATGGGATGGAGCATGCTTTCCTCTGTATGTGTAATTGGCAGACACACTAACAACTAACTAACACTAACTCTCGGGGGAGATGAGCTGAAGGTGATACTAGGGCAAGGAAAGAGATCCAGAAAAAACTTATCACAGCAGTAGATGTTTAAATGATCAGTGCTGCATTAACCTTAGCTATATGAGTTATATTTTGCATAGAACATAACAGCCATACAGCTTCTAAAGGTTCAGGGCATCTTCTATGCACCCAATCTGTCAGTCAGCTTGAGCTGAGCTGACTGGAAAGATAGGTCTGGCCTCCAAGTCCTTTAGAGCTTTCATGCCAACAGAGAGAGGGAGGCTGAACCCTGAATGTAAAATGCTAGGAACAACAAAAAATAAATGTCCACACCCTGGTATAAACAACACACCAGAATACAAGATGGAAGGAGGGAGAGAGCGGCTACTGCAACAGTGAGGATTTCAACATCTACTGTTACGTTAAGTTTACTAACACAACAGTACTGTGTTCTTCATACTGATCACTGCTGCAGTAGTTTTAGCAAAATGGCTAAATTACCCTAGTTTAATACATTTGGTAGGTGGAAAGAGAAGGGTCCAGGAGATCTTGAAGAATGGTCCTAACAATGAATGATCTAGACTTAGAGAAGGAGTAAGCTTGTAAAGTTTGGTAAAAATATGTATAGTGGACCGAGTTGATGCTACAAGATTACTTCAAGAAATCAACATTTTCCAAAAACCCACAGGTGATACCAACAACATGGTACAGTGAGACTTGACCCTGCTTGGAATAGTTTTGTAGACTGGAAAAACTCCCTTATTAGACTCAACAATAGTTGAGATCCTTCATCAAAACCTCTAAAGCCAGCTATGAAGGCATAATTGTGGAAGACACTAAAAACAACCACAAAGCCTTCTATAGTTATAGCAAAAATCTCCATGGCAATACCCAGGTTTGCTCTGAGTTACTGCACAATGGTACCTCCTATACTGAGCCATCAGATATTGCCAACATACTGGCCGACAGATTGAGAGGCAACTTTACCCCCATCTTCCCCTCTAAAGGACCAATCACAATACCGGATTTTTCCCAGCCCCCCACCTGGTTATTGTTGTGTTCTTAAACACCACTGTCTTTCTAGTTGCCTGCCTCTAATGTTAATTTGACCATATATTTCATTTCCTCTCTGCTTTTTACTGGCTGGTGTGAGTAAGCACAAAATTATAATTTTGTGAAATTACTCCCTTTCAACTATTTAAATTTATTAGCAATCCTACTGTATTCCATAGTACCAGAATACAAAAGTGACCACCCCTTTCAATCTATCTTGCTGCTTTAAAAATAGTGGCTCTCCACTAAAACTTAACTTTTTAGACAGGTAAAACTTAAGTTACCTACTCTCACATCTAATTCCTCTAGTGCACACTGCAGTGTTTAGGATAAACCATTTTTTTCATCTTACCTTTAAGCATCTATTGCAAGACCACCAGTTATTGCAGAGTCTGCATTCTGCCTTTCAGAAGTCATCTTGCGATTAGTGCTTCCGTTTTCTCCTGGTGAGAGAAGGAGTGCAGTTACATTATTTCCTGGAGACTGCTGATCACCAGAAAGCTTAATAACTGCTTTATAGGTGACAGCTTGGAATCTGTGCTTATATTCTGATCCTAGTGAGAGTAAGAGCAGCGTGCATTGATTCCTGACTCTTTCTGGTTGGAGAGTGAGTGTCTGTGCTTAACGTACCTGATTGGTCTGGTTGCTATTCAAGGCATCTACCAGAAAAAGTCTACAAGCCTGCTGACCTTTGAATCATCTGGGACAAGAATGTGGATCACCAAACAGATTTGTCTGTGTACTTAATAAAGGATTTTCGAATGGAAACAGACTGCCTGCCTTGCTTGGATTACTTTCGAATACTTAGTAATTCTATACAATTATATATTTTTTATTATTTTTTTGACTTAAGACGAGTTTAAGTTCGCTACCTCTACTACCTTTGTCTGATCTGATTAATATACAGTGATTAACTAGAGATATATGGACTGAAAATCTTCCACACAGAGATGTTTCTTACACTGTTTTTTTTTTGGACCCACTTCACTTGTTTAGTGGGTTGTTTTGAGACTTCAGGGATACCACTGAGATTACTTTTTTTTTTTTTTTTTGTATCTGGAAATGTCTGATCACAGTGAAGACATTACCAGCAATGTATCTTAACAGCACAGTGGAAGAGGGTAGAGAAGGTAGCGGGAAAGTACAGGATGAAGCCTAATATTGTGACTCACATCAAGAGGAAATAGTTACTAACATTGTGAATGGGGGACGAATTGAGTATAACAATGGGTTCAGGAACTTTGACATGTGGTTGCTTTGTCTGTGGTCCTAGCAAGGAAGTAAAGAATCGGGAATTACAGTGCATGGTTGCAGCAAGAGGAATAAATACAGCTACCTGGACAATCAGAGAGGAGTTAGGGAGAACCTTTATGCAGACTATGGGTTCCATCTCAGGAAGACAGGGGCAGTGATGCTGAGAGAGTGACTAAAAAGATATGTGAATATCATTAACCCTTGAAAGTGAAGTAGAAGGGGCGGGGAAAGAAGAAAAGGAACAAGGAAGTGTCTGAAAATAGGAAGTAGAACAAGTAGAATGACAGGGCAGAACTGGGGGAATATGAAAGGAGAATAAGCATGAAAGATGGTCTGAAAGTAAGAAAAATGGGAGAGAAGCAGGAGGAGTAAAGGGAAAAAAAGATCACACTGTCCAATGCCAGCAACCCAGGGAAAATTGGGGGGGGGGGGCAGGCTATTCTGACTCTGACAAGGTGGATACTGCACACATCAGACTATGACAATGGAAAAAAGGAAATGGGATATAGTAGCGTCAGGCTTTTACAGCCTCAAGAATGACAGGCATAGAAAAGGAGGGGCAGTTGTGGGATTATATAAAAAAATGGGACAGCATGCAAGATGATAGAGGAAGAAGACAGAAAAAGAAGCAAAATAAGTACCACAGATGAAATAAAATAGTCGGCTCAATGATAGAATTGCAACGCTGGTTTAAAAGTTAATTATATATTAAAAATATGTGTTTGAATTAACTATTAAACCAGCTTTGGAACTCTATCATTGAGCCAGAGATTTTCCTTCATCTGTGGTACTTATTTTGCTTGGTTTTGGAGTTGTTGGTGTCTGAGTTATGTTCCAGTGTTATTTTTGGTTATTTAAGACAAAATAAGAACACCAGACTGTAGCAAAGTACGGTGAAAGCTAGTAGACTTACATTGTCCATCATCCTATGGACACAACTGTAGAAAAGGATAGTGAATAGATTCAGGAGACCAGGCCAGAAAGATATGGTGCTAGTGGAAGATCTTAATCTCTCACTTGCCCAAATGGTCAGTAACTACATCCTGGGTAGTCATGAAAAAAATCCTCAAAGAAGCTCTGGATTAGAAAGAATTTGCTCGGCTGCTGCACAAAATCACTAAGCAAAGTAATATTCTATATGCAGTCCTTACTACGCTGGGTGAAGTTCATAGTGCAAAGGTGAGATCTCCATTGGCCAAAAGTGATCAGAGCTTCAGTATAGATCAGATTTTTAAGATGGCTGCACACCGATCAATAGATTGATTTGAGGTCTCCTACTGTGAAAATAGAAATGGAGAAAACAGGGCCACTGAAACTGGCGAAAATTAGGTCACTGGCTAGTAATTACACTGCCTGAATACCAGCAAACAAGAAGAAACTGGAAAAACATGAGAAAATATCAAGCAGAAAAGGAAAACAGAAAAATTATGACTGTTTAAAAAAAAAGCAGTTCAAGTCTCAGCTCTGGTACAGGGCATGGCTTCCAGTAATTTAGAGGAAAAATAAAATAAAAAGCACTTAAAGGAAATTAAAAGAAATGAAACTCTAAGGGAATATTTCAACTCAAATAACAAAAGGCTGGAATAAATAGAAGACGTACTAACTAGCTATACAGATGAACCAATAAAACTGCAAAAATCAGAGGATGAAATAAAGAAAACCGGTAGAGCATGAGGTTCTCAAGAAGAGCTGTTTAAAAACAGTAGAGTTAGAAGGCACAGTGTGCAGAGAAAACCTGAGATTTTGTGTTGTACCAGAGAAACTGAAAAGAACAGACTGTATTACTTTTATGGAAGTACAAATAAAAAACTGGACTGGTGTTCCACTGCAAGATTTTTAACTTTAAGAGCACATTGCATCTATGTTCCAAACCTGGCCATGAGAAAGCAGCCAAGATCTATATTAGTAAAGATGCAATCATGCAAGCAGAAAGTGTTGATCCTGTCAAAACTGTAACAGAAAGGAAAAGTATTAAAACTGCAGAGTGTTTGTGGAAAATGATTATTCGCTGTACACACAGCAGAACAGAATCAGGGAATGTTGGCAGGCAGGTTTGAGATTCAAGCTGCTGTTTCCAGATATCTTTTTGATGTAGGACAAGCTAAGGGGGAAATAAAAAAAGTGTATCAAACAAAGAGTGAGCCTGCAAGCAGACATGGTCTCTGCTTCTCATCCTTCTGACAAACAAAGTTCAGAGAGACTTTGCTTGTGACACCTTTTCCAAAGGAAAATGCTTGAGAGACAGAAGAAAGCACAGAAACAAACTAGAACAGAAATTGTTGTTAGGAGATAATCAGGAAGAAGACCAACAACACTGAAATAAGTGAATAAATAAGAGACTATAAAGCATCAATCTCAATTCAGAGATAAGAAATAGACATGTGAAATGTGGCTTTGCAAGAAAAAGTGATTTAGAGAGACAGGAATTTTGTTGACTTTGTTAAATGTGTAGAGGAACTGCAAAGCATATACCCCACTCCATGCCATAAATGTGTAAATGTGTAAAAGGACACTGAAGGGAAACAAGTAATAGTATGCAAAACATGTTTATATTTAATATTTGCACAACAATCCATGATGTAAATTGCACATTACATTGTAAAGCAATTTTATATAATGTACAGTCAAGGGTATTTTAAATGTGAGTTGGTGGAGTTGTATGTGGTATATGTTAACATTGTTACAGCAAGCAGGTTCTTTGTTTTAATTGTAATATGTATGTATGTGTGTGTGTGTGTGTGTGTGTGTGTGTGTGTGTGTATATATATATATATATATATATATATATATATATATATATACATATATATATATATATATATATATATATATAGGCTTTGTACTGTAACTAGATAAGAAAGGTTGCTCAGAAGCAAGTTATACTTAGTACAATTATGTTATCTTAAGCTATATGTGTGGGTGGGGTATAAAAGTGTACTGATATATGTAGAATCAAGACATCCATTTCCCATTGCTATATAGTTGGTTGTCATGATTAATGTCCTTGGCTTGACATAGACATTTTGTAAACAAAATGGTTGAAAATAAGATAAAATGATGAAAGGCATGGCAAATGGCAGATTTTTGTCTGCAAAGTTATTAGCGTGTGATTTTTTCCCCTTAGCAAATGTTCTCTGTGGGACACCAGTAGTCTGCAGGTGCAGGCAGTTAGCCAGTGGAAAACTGTATGTTGTATTCTGAGTGAAATTTAAAAATTCTTTCTTGCATCAACAACATTGTTAGCTGTTTTTTATTGTTGGCAGCATTCACTTGGAGACTAGATGTCTGCAAGTGCAAACAATTAATTGTGAGGGTTGCTGAGAGAAATGTAACATTTAAAGGTATAATGGCAAGCAGTTCAATGAAAAACATATAACATTTGAGAATGTGAGAAGTGAATAAAAAGTAGTAGCCTACCACAGCAGTTGTAATACTTTAATGCATTTAATAGAACAGTGCACAATTTAGGCAATTTAAAGGTATCCACTGCACATTTCTAAAGGCTAGAAGTTAATGTTTACTGAAAGCATGCATGCTGTTTTTCACATCTTTGAGGGAAATGGAGATAACAAAAGAGCAGAGAGCAATCAGTGAAAATTGGAAGACAGGGTGTAAGATAAGCTTTATCATGAATAACCTTTATTTAACATTAAGAAATGCTGGTTGTTGTTGTCTTTCGGCTTTTTCCCAGTTAGGGGTCGCCACATCGGAACTCCAGTCCGCTAATGATTGGCAGTAGATTTTCATGAACGCCGAAGTGCCAGCTCGACGTTCAACTTTCAACGAAGGCACGCCCATTTACACATGTCTTTCAAATGACCACCCAACCGCAGGGAGGACATGCAGACTCCACACAGAAGGCACTCCCCGCACCCCAGCTAAGAATCAAACGGGAGAACTTCTTGCTGTGAGTCAACAATGCTACCGCTGCACCACCGCGGAAGTAAGAAATGCTGGTGTGCATTTGTTATAAACTAAAAGTGGATGAAGCTTCTGAAAATGCATTTAGTTGTTCTTTTTGAGTGTTTTCATTGAAGGAAAAAATCTTGAAAAATGTGACATAGGTTCAAATGGAGATGAGAAGAAGCTACTGATTAAAAGACCAGTCTGCCAAACATTAGTGTATGTATGTACGTATGGCAAATGTCAGAACTATATATTTTAAATGTAATTCCAGAGTGTTTACATGGGGCATAGCATCTTGAATTTTTAGTCTACCTCTAGGTACCCCACAATGCACTGTTAGGCTTTAAAATATTACATCATAGCCCCTAAGCTCCTGTCAGTGCATTGACTTTACAAATATTTCCACATATACCCTGCTTTCTTTTAGTCAGTCAGGTTAAATTACCATTTCTTGTTTTTCAATGACTACTTAAAAGACAAACAGGGATAATCACACAGAAAAGTATTCTCAGTGCCTGTTACTTCTTTTTCTTTCTAAAGTTGGCCATGTTTCATACTTTTGTTATGCCTGGGTAGTAGTCCTAAACTCATCTCCCCTCCCCTTAAAACTACCCCTTCATATCTGTCAAAGTGGCAAAGGTAATTTGAGCTGTTTGCTGCTGTGATTGATAGCTCAGTGGGACACTTATTTTTGCTGCACCATAGCCTCTTTCTGTCCTCAAATTTTAATTCTTACTACCTACTAATTGGTAACACATTGTTTGGCAAACCTTCCAACTTAATTTTTCAGGGGATTCAGGAGAAGCAAAATTCTTAAATAATTGTGTCACAAAGACCATAAAAAATAAACCATTTTGTTTTTATATAGCACTGTGATGCACTTAAAATAAGACTTTTGCATCAACATGCATTATTTTCTAAACAGTAATGCAAGTGTAAATTGCCACATTATTGACGTAACAGTAATTATCACTGATTACGTGAGAAGCTATGAGGGACAGGCAAAAGTAGGATTAAAAAATCATGAGCATTCTACAAAATCAGGGACATTTGAGATGTATGGTCTTGAGCAATTTACCTCTTATTGTACTGTTGTCTGTATTTGCTCCCTGTAATCTGCTTCCTGCAACTGGAGGATTTATCCATGTTGCCTGCAATAATTTTCTTAAACCAGTAAACCACTGTTAATGCATCTTTTCAGATTTATTTTTCACACACTGTAATTCAGTATGCAGCCCTCCTTCACTGTTTTATTTATGATTCCAGTCACTTCAGTTTTTAATTCTTCTTTATAAATCCGTCCCACATACTATTTATTGTGTTTATGTAAATATTTTTATTCACTTCCCTTTTTAATTCCAAGATACCAGCATTGGTGTTTCTTAAAGCTCCCTTGTTACTTATTACAATGCAAGTAAAGTTGTTTATTATAAAGACATACGGGTTCATATCCTTGCGTCAGACACAGATGAAAGAGCAAGCAATGATTAGAATGCATTACTTACCCACCTTGAGTGGTTTACAAACTAATGTAAAATATTGTACCATTACACTCTGTTTACTAAAATGCACATATACAGTGTAATCTGAACTGCTTATGTTATTGCTTACATATCTGTCTTTTTTCCATATGAAATGTTTTGAATTTCATCCAGGCTCATCCTGAACTTGGTCAGTGCTGAGTAGTACACTGTCCCAGTAGACCAATTTTGTGTGTGCGCATTATATATATTTTATATAAGGCCTATAATAAATCAAGCTACAGCCACAATTGGAAACACATAATAGATTGCACACAAAATACTAAACAAGGTATCATAAAAGCAGCAAAGTACAGTTGTGTACACTTACCATAAATGTAGATGTTCGAGTGTATTCACTGTTGCAGTCATCACAATTGGGTTATCTGCAGTCGGCCTGATTATCAAAGTCTTGGGTCCTGCTTCGGTTGCTGTCTCATCTTCTGTGACGTCAGGTAGTGAGGGGTATAAAGCATGCAGCCGATGCCATTACATCAGTTTTTCTTGCCCCAGATGTCAGGTGCCCCCCTAATGGGAAGCAATTATATATATATATATATATATATATATATATATATATATATATATATATATATATATATATATATATATATATATATATATATATATATACAATGGTATATCTCCAACAAAAAAGCAAATACACCAAAAAGCTTTTAAGCATAGTAAAGGAGAGTAGAGGTATAGCCAAAAGAAGTCAGGCGGCTGGAGGGAGGGTAACCAGAACTGCAACAGTGAATACACTCGAACATCTACATTTATGGTAAGTGTACACAACTGTACTATGTTCTTCGTGTTTCACTGTTGCAGTCATCACATTTGGGTAGATTCCCAAAGCTAAGGATGGGTGGAGGAATTTAGATAGCATTAGGACCAGCTATAAGGCCCTGCAAGACTACAGTGACAAAGCCAGCTCTGGATTTAGAGAAAATTGGCAAATGGTAATGCTTGGTGAAAGCATGTACAGAACTCCAGGTAGCAGCTTCTAGGATGTCCCTGGTAGGGACACCTCTGAGAAAGGCTGTAGAGGTAGATGCAGCCCTGGTTGAATGGGGTCTAATCCCCTGTGGGATAGGTTTTCCATGGTGCTTATAGCAGAAATGAATGCAATGGCCTATCCATTTAGAAATGGTTTGCTTTGAAATAGCCTTCCACTCTGCCCCTGCAGCAAATGCCACCAGCAGTTGTTTAGATTTCCTTTGAGGTTTAGTCCTGTCCAAGTAAAATCTAAGTTGTCTGTGCACATCTAAGGAGTACAGTATCTGTTCCCCTTTGCTCCATGGATTAGAAAAGAAGGTTGGCAAATAAATGGACTGATTAAGAGCCACACTGGATACCACCTTGGGCATGAAGGAGGGATTGGTCCTGAGGGACACCCTGTCCGCATGAAAGATGATGAAAGGCACCACTGCCATAAGGGCCTGTAATTCAGATACTCTTCTTGCTGAAGTGATTGCTAAAAGGAAGGCTGTTTCCAAGAAAGGAATTTTAACTCTGCAGTTGCAGCTGGCACAAAAGGAAGAAGAGTGAGTTTTTCCAAAACAAAGTTAATGTCCCAGGCTGGAGTTGGGGGTCTCCTGGGTAGTCTTAAGTTTTTGGCCCCTCTGAGGAACTGCTTGAGCAGTGGATAAGAGAAGAGGGGTGGTTCTGTGTTGTAATGAGCTGAAATGGCTGAAGCATGAATTTTGATGGAGGAAAGAGAAAGGCCCTTGTGAAGCATCTCAGTTAACCATTGAAGAATCTGAGGTAAGTTGGGCTTCTGTGCTTATCCCTTGAGTTTGGTTCCAGGCACAGAATCTTTTCTATTTTTCATAATAAGATTTTCTAGTACTAGGCCTCATTGCCTACAAAATGACATCTAGCACTTGTTTACTGAGGGATGGTAATGAAGAGATTAGGTAATTAGCTAGGCTGCCAGGTTCAGGGTTTGAAGCTGAGGGTGCAGAATCAGGCTCTCCTGCTGTGACAGCAGGGTAGGGGTCTGAGGCAGGTGCCATGGAACCAGCAGTGACACACTGCACAAGAGAGGGTACCAGTGTTGGCGTGGCCAGTCTGATGCAATCAGTATCATCCTTGGTTTGACCTGTTTGATCTTTAGTAGTACTTTGGAGAGGAGAGACAGAGGGGGAAGGCATAAACTGATAGATTTTTCCAGCTGAAGGACAGAGCATCCACTTTTCAAGCTTATTTGTGGGGAGTCCTTATGCAGAATTTGTCCACTTTGTAGTCCTGGGGATGGGCAAACAGGTCTATATCTGGGCTGCCCCATCTGTTTATCAACATGTTGAAAGTCTTTGGTTCCAGTTTCCACTCGTGTGGGTCCATGAGATTTCTGCTTATATCGTCTGCCAATGTGTTTAGTTTTCCTGGCAGGAATTGAGCCTGTAAATGTACTTGGTAGCTCAAGGCTGTGTTCCACAGAGCCATGGCTAGTCTGCAAAGGGGGTAAGAATGGGTACCTCTCTGCTTGTTTATGTACCACATAACAGTGGTGCTGTCCGTCTTTACCATTAATTGTCCTGGAAGAATGTGGTCCTTGAAGGCTGTCAGAGCATTCTGTACAGCTAACATTTCTTTTTGATTGATATGCAGGTGCATTTGATGGGTTTCATTTGCCCTGAATGCACTTTCCTGCCAGGTGAGCCCCCCATGCATAGTCTGATGCATCTGTTGTTAGGGTTTGGGCGGTAGGGGGTAGAGTGAATGGTAGTCCCTTGTTTTGGTGGCAGGTCTCTGCCCACCAAAGGAACTCTAACCGTAGGCAAGGTATGATAGGAATCATTGCTTCTAGATCCTGAAAATGTTGACACCATAATCTTTTTAGATACCATTGTAGTTTCCTCATAAGCAGTCTTGCATATGGAATTAGTAGAATGCAGGAGGCTATGAACCCCAAGGCTTGCAGTATTTGCCTTGCAGACAGCAGGGTCTTTGTGGCCATTAGTTTGAAGTAAGTTGTCAAATTAATTTGTTTCTCTGGCGTGAGGAAGGCCATCTAGGAAGTTGTGTTCAAGCTTGTTCCCAAAAAATATAATTTGTTGACAGGGTACCAGATGTGATTTATTTTCATTTATGGTGTACCCCAGACAAGTTAGCACCTTTTTTTACAAATGCCAGATGATTCAAAAGTATGTCCTGGCTTTCTGCCTGAATTAGACAATCGTCCAGGTATGGGTATATTTGAAAATTTCTTTGCCTGCAAAATGCAATGACTGGAGCTAGGCACTTTGTTTAATACCCTGGGCACAGTAGATAAGCCAAAGAGCAGTGCAGAGAACTGATAGTGCGTGTAACCTGCTTTGAAGCATAGGTATCTTCTGCAAGATTACCTGATCGGGATGTGCAAGTAGGCTTCCTTTAAATCCAGTGTTGCCAACCAGGCATCTTTTCCTAGCATAGGAAGCAACTGGTGAAGAGTTAGCATCTTGAATCACCACAAAGATGTTTAAGATAGAAAGCCCAGGATAGGATGCCATGAATTGTCTTTTCTGGGTACCAGGAAAATTCTTGAGTAGAAACCTTGTCCCTTTTCCTCTTCTGGTAAAGTTTGAATAGCGTTTATGCTTAAGAGAGAGAGTACTTGCCTTTGAGCCTCTGCCCACTGATTTGGGGGTAGATCTGGCCAACCTTTTGGAGTTGGTAACGTATGGAAGTGAAATCTGTATCCTTGGGAAACTATATTTAAAACCCATTTGTCCTGGGTTATGAGTTCCCAGTTTTTGGCCTGCAGAGCTATATTTTCCCCTAAAGGAGCAGTCAGATGAAAGGTGCTTGGAAGTTTTAAAGTTAAGTCATTGAGACAGCTTACCATAGGGGGAAGTCTTACTACTCCCTGATTTGGAAGTGGGAGCCCCCACTGCTTAGTCCTGTGTGCACCCTGGATCTGAAGCCTGTTGGTTCTGGGTTTGGACTGAGAAGGCCTGAAAGAGGCAGGAAATGGCCAATTCTTAGAGGGCCAATGCCTACTAAATCTTGGAGGCTGTACTTGTAGGAAATCTTTAACAGTTTGCATAGATTTAGCTTTTTCCTCCATCTTTTTAAGAACTCCTTCTGCTTTGTTGCCAAACAGGCAGTCCTTATTTAAGGGAGCATCCAGCAATTTAGCTTTAACATGATCTGGCAAAGATTGCTCCTTAAGCCAAGCATGCCTTCTAAGTACAGACCCAGTGACAGCAGCCCTGCAAGATGCCCCTAGAGAATCAAAAACACATTGCAAAGTATGTTTTCCAACCTATTCAGCAGAATGCATTAAATCCTGTAAATCCTTAGTTTCAGCACAGTCAGGAATCAACATCATTTTCTGTTTAAGCAATCCAATAATATATTGTTGAAGCTTTAATATATGAAACTGACAGTTTAAGGCCCTAATGGCCAAAGTTGCAGGAGTGTATACCTTCTTACCCCATCTATCCAGCGCCCTGGACTCTCTATCAGAAGGGGTAGGATTTTTGGCAGTAGTAGCCTTAATGCCCTTGGGTCCCTGTGAAATGGTCTCAGGATCTGCAATAGGATTTTTAAAAAGGAACTTGTGAGAGTCAGGAACCCTGTAATATCTATTAGGTTTTCTGGGAGCAGGAGGTAAAGAGTCAGGGCCAAGCTAGATTCCGAAAAGGCATCATGAACAATGTCTAGTACAGGAGGGATAGCTAAAGGCCTGTGTTGAGGCAGGAGAAATAAATCCCTAAGTCTCTTTTTAGAACCAGCATAATCCTGGTTTTCCCAGCGAAAATGCTCCCTAAGTGTATGCAAGGTTTCACCAAAAGAGAAATCCTCTGGGGAGGAAACAGAGGGAAAAGAGTCCTCTGCATCAAAATCCTCAAAGGCAGATAAGGGTAAATCCTGGTCACCAGAGGAAACAGAAATTTCAGAATCCTGGTCAGAAGTATCATAAGCAAATTCAGTCCTAGGTCTCTTAGAAGGGGAGGGTTGTCTTGCCCTGATTAAAGTAATAAAGTCTTCAGCCATTCTGATCATTTTTTTTTTTAGGCATAGAGGCCTGACCATGTGGTCTGGGCATCAGCTTTCTAGGCATGGATCGAGTTTTAAGCCTTGAAAAAGAAGATGGCATTGGTTTAATATGCAAGTCAGTAGGCCCGAATACACCCTCAGAAGCCAGTGCCTGCACAGCGGCTCCAGACCCATCCAAGGTAGAGACATGCACAGTTGAAGCATCTCGCGTCATACCGGACTCCGAATGGGTCTCAGTAAAGGCCTGCAAATCTGAAGTAGTGTGTATCAGGGGCTGCGAAAGCGCCTCACTGAGTACCGGCGTACTAGCGACTGGCTTAGGAGAAGCGTTGTCGGCAGCTTTGGACCTAGGCAGACTGTCCCTGTCTTTATCTTTGTGCTTTTTCGGAATGTCGGAAGTCGGATGGCTTACTGAAGACATATCTAGATAACTGAACCGAGTACCAAAATATTTAGAAGCATAAATATACCGATGCCGGATAGTTTATTGCTTAAATACGGCACAAAACCGACAGCAAGGTATGTCGTGGTCAGGGCCTAGGTAAGGAATACAGTGCAAATGAAAATCTTTATGAGGTATTTACTTTCCACAAGAAATATAATTATTGACTTTTACTGACATTGGTTTAGAGCAAGAAAAAGTTTTCCAACGGGATACTTAGCTTTAGTTGAAGACTTCGGTTCTGAAACTAGAAAGCAAAATGTTCAGGAGTCGGCTGACCGGCACTTGTGAAGTACTTCTGCTTCGGGCACCACATGGCAAGAAAGACTGATGTAATGGTGTCAGCTGCAAGCTTTATACCGCTGACTACCTGATGTCATGGAAGATGAGAGAGCTACCGACAAAGGACCGAAGACTTTGATAATCAGGCCGACTGAGGGCTACTGCAAGCAGATAACCCAAATGTGATGACTGCAACACTGAAACAGGAAGAACATCACAGTTACCTCAGTATTTCATTATTACAGTGAAATATAATCTACAAAATAGAACTAGACCAATAACAAAAACCTGCAACAGGCACTAGTTTATGCAAATGCTACAACAGTGGTTCAGTCTATCAACCAACCAAGTAAATGATTATAGAAAGTGATTAATACACTATTCCCCGGATTCACTAATCTTCCGTGCAGGACTAGCATAGTCTTGCACGGAAGCGCCCATGTAGGAGGAGGAAGGCAGCGCGCCATGCATATTAATGAAGGCGCGCTGCCTGACCTCCCAGGCATACATGGAGCGTGTACTAGTGCAGGGGGCGTGTCTGAGAGCAGAGCTCTCAGAATAAACACGCCCCTGCAATGTAAAACAGCAGAAAGTGGAAATAAATGAGCGAGACCACTCATAGGTGTCCGCATATCCCCACCAACAGTCCCCCATGTGTACAACAGCAACAGGACATAAAAATCAAAAGAAGAAACACCTTTATTTTTTTAAAAATCCAAGTACAGCTAACCAAAGGTGCGCGGGTGTGCCCATTGCTTAGCTACAGTTAAAGCAGCTTAAAAGGCTGAAGAGGATAACAAGGAAGATATATGCAAATGAAGTGTAGTGGGCAGAGCATTCGCCTAATAAGCAGGCATCCCCGGTTCGAATCCCACTGCAGCACAGTCTACTTTACATGGCAAAGCATGGTATAACCAATATTTTTATGGCAAAACCCACTAAATAACATATATTTATGAACTGGAGTACAGCCGGAAATGCACATGTGAAGAGTCAGTGTCATAATGAATAAGGCAGTAGTAATGAGGTGTAAGCACAGATAAGTAGTAGTAAGCATATGTAAGCACTAGTAAACATGTTTAAGTGCATTTGTGTGGGGATAAGCACTGCCTACACAGATGAAGCAAAGTAGAACCTAAATGAGTGTAAGAAACTATAACCTGAAATAAGCAGTGCTTACCACTGCGCAAACCCGCTTACAAGTGCTTTAAAGTGCCTTAATCACTCTGTATCCAACGGGCCTTTGTCTGCCCAGCAACAAAATAAACAACCATGCAGGTCTCGAACCCAGGACCCTATATACCATAGTCCCAGTAGCTATCCACCAAGCCATCACAGAAGTACGGAAGAATGAGGTAGTACTAAACATGTCCTCACCATAGTATAACCAAACAGAACCTGTGAAAGGCATCAGTATACAGTCATATGTGCCATAACCGACTACATAACATAAGTATGTGAACTAGAGTACAGCAGTAAGCCCAGAAGTGAGGTGTACTTGTAATAGAGTGTTGAAGTCCCCAATAAAACACAAGGACCCCACAGAGTGTACGTACACATAAATCAGGGATACTAGGCATGCATATAAGGTGTAATGAATAATAACACAAATGCCAGAAAGGCATTATAATGAATGTCTACTGTAGGCAACACCAAGCATTGCACAGGCCAGCTTAGGAGGTGTGAGCAATGTGTAGCCCAGCTAATTCTTTGCGTCGAGTGATATACCCCTTTAAACAATGGCAACTTTAGGTAAGCAGGTTTGCCCATAGCTTAGCCTTTTCAAAACTGGCCAATCAAGGAAAAGTGCGAGAAATCGGCCCTACTTAAACCCAAGAGGTGGGAATACAGCTCATAACTGGTTGTAGCTTCCCCTTGCAGGCACCATGGCAATAACGGGAGAAGGAGTACACTTCCAGGTGCAGTGCTGGTCCATCCAGGGGTCCAAAGTCATGGCTAGACTCCTAGTTAAAGACCATGCACAGAGACTGCTGAAGGGCCAGTACCAGGGCTCCATATAAGGTGGAGGCCTGGGACCATCTTGCCTGCGACCTCACCAGTGCCACTGGCATACCCCAAACTGGTGAGCAGGTCAGGCACCACTATGCCGACATGAAGCGTCAGAAGAGGGACCTCTTGGAGGAGTGGCTTCAAGAGGCAAGAGCATCAGGTGATGTCCCTGCCATGTGTTAGTATCAGTCCACTACCTGTTTAATAATTGTCAGGTCAGGTATATCATGGATAGGTATGGCTAACTATTCATCTTATGTCCCTCACAGCTGCAATGGAGTGGGCCGTGAACCAGGAGGCCCACATCTGCCACCTGGCATGGTTGCGACGCGAGGCAGGTTATTAATACTCATGTTTTTACTGTCATAGGAAATAAAAGTAGTAGTAAAGTAATTGCTAGTATAAAACCTGTATTGTTCAAGACAAGTACTGCATACACTAGAGAATATGGCAGGAACAGTCTCATATTGTTAGTACGGCAATAAAAGTGTAATACCCTGACAAAGCAGGTCTAACTGCTGGACTGCATGTGTATATTTTGGTATCAAATGGTAATGCAGATTTGCAATCATGTAATAGTACTGTAGTATTAAGCACTGTTACCCACACCATTCACCATAACGTGAATGTGTGGTAATGCCTGTATATGACAGGTGTAATCCCGAGAGGCCATTTAGTACAACTGAGAGACACATAGACAGTAAACAGGGGAAATGCAGACAACAAAACCCGAATAGCACATGCAGCTGAGATGTAAACTGTTGTTTTATTAGCACACACAGCCACGGTTTGAATCTTGACAGTGGTAGTAGTCTGCATACAGAATTATACACCACAACTGTACAGATATGTCCAGACTATCTATTAAAGTGGCCCATATCTAATGCCTATCAACCTGTCCCCCTGGGAAATCAGTGGGATGATCCTAGATGTATAGGCAGCAAACAGGAAATACAACTGACTGACACACATCTATGACAACAAACCTGGCACACTAGCAACTACCCAATACCTTATGTGACTAAGAAGCCACATATGTCCCATTTACACCCCAACCTGTTAAGCTGTGGTCAGAGTCTGTACAGTAACAGAGTGAGATGTATGTGCATAATACTAATGTGTAATCTGGAACCTTGTGTGGCAACAGTCAGGTAGTGCTAACAAACATTGCTCCCACAGGTACGTTGGATATGAACACTGTGCTGTGAAATACAGACCAATATAACCTGTACAGGTACTGTCCACTCTGGTATTGTAGGGGATTTTGAGTGTTGCAGTTTCTCTGAATAATAAAGTATCACTGGTCACTGTCGCCCACACTGTGCTACATAATATAACTGTAGGAAAGCATGTATATGTGTGTCAGGTCACTAAAGGTGGAAGACGGCAATATTCTAGATATGTCTACGCATACCAGCTTGTGGTCAACACATGGCCAGAGTCTGTGCAGAAAGAGTTGGATAGCATAGTGCAAAACATCAACCCGGAATCCGGCCGTATGTGTACAAACAGTCAGTGTTAACAAACATTCCCTCCACAGGTATACCAGGTAAGAGGTGTATACTGCAGGTAAAATTGATTCATGTGTAATGATGTTGACAGCCATATCAGTGTCCAATATAGGTGTATAGGGTGGTGTAGTAAGACTTGTAAGGTTCAGATAACAGCACTGACTAGGAAAGTAATGTGTGGTACAGGAATATACTACTTGTTAATTGACATCTTTGTCTTCCCCCACCTTATCTCCAACAATAATCAACATACCCACCCCAACTGGTATGTATTGACCCTGATAATGGCCAATCATTCTAATGGTTCCCATGCATGTGCCATAATGAATTATTCCAACATTCTTGGCATGGTGCCATCAATGCACCTGCATACTGTTCTTATTACCACTGTGGTCTCATATATGCATGTGTTCTGTTTGCTATGCAACTGTTCTGTATCTAGTGTCTAGGTTAATGGGAATATCGATGCATGCTGTTACACCTAACCCTCGAATTTGTTGACTATTACTAACCCATATATGATGTTGAAATCTAAACACTACAGCACATTTGGGAAGGCCGGTCCCAGCGGACCCACCTGTCCCACCTCAGCTGGCCGAGGCACCGGGCACCAACATGTCTGGAGCCCAACCCCGCACCTCCCTGTCCGTTGGCCCTGCATCACCTTCAGGTGAAACCACCTCAGGGGATGGGACTCATCCCACCTGGGAGTGGGTGCGGACAGGCACCTGTCACCCGTCGCCAGGTTGGGGTCATGGTGCGTAGAGAGATCAATGGCCAGGTCAGTGATCTTCTATGCCAGTTTGAGGGCCGCATGTCGCGATTAGAGAGTCAGGCTGGCTCTGCGGCTCAGCCCCCAGCACAGCCACCTTCGGGGCTGTGAAGGTGCAGTGGTGACTACCCATGGGTGGGGACCTCAGTACTACTGTTACCACTAGGGGGCTTGTGGGCTTCCGATATCCCAACACCCCTCCCCATCAAGGTGTTTACTCCCCACATCTCATATACCGTCCCTGTATGCATCTTATGTGTCTTGTCTGTTAACCTACCCAACCTACCTCCCCAAATATACCTACTACCCCTCCTCGACATCCCACTCCCACCTGAAAAAAAAGGCAATCTGTTCCCACAAAATAATCTCTCCGCATACATAGCTGTCCATTTCACACACGTGTCCACTGGACATATGTAATCTGGTCTAATTGGCATCACAACAAATTGTTGTTGTCATCACCCCTCTCCCAGGGGTTTGAGTTTCCAAACCTACTTCCAAATTCAGTGTATATGCACAGCTGTTGCTGTAGAAGAAATGGGCAACTATGGACCATCCCTACATCCTTCCTGCACATCCCTAGCTATTTTCCCTACTGTCTTTCCCTCTTTGTGCCTCTTTTTCACCACTTTCCTATCAACCTTTTTTCTTTTCTTTTAAAGAAATTAGAGCAGGGATAAGCGTGAGTAAGCAGTTTTAAGCAGCAGTAAGCGGGTTTAAGCCTGTTCGCACAGGGGTAAGCCCTGCCCACACAGGTTAAGCAATGTAGAAGCTAACTGAGTATAAGAAACTGTAACCGGAAGTTAGCAATGCTTACCTCCATGCAAACCCACTAACAACTGCTTTAAAGTGCCTTAATCACTTTGTATCCAATGGCCCGTGTTCTGCTCAGCAACAAAATAAACAGCCTCTGCAAGGCTAGAACCCAGGACACAGCAAACCATAGGCAAAGTGATTTACCACTAAGCCATACCACATACAAATAAATCCGATATTTTCAGAAACATATCATCCAGTCCAGTCATGCAACAGTACAGAGAATGTATACCAACATCTAGATGTGTGTAAATATATTACTATCTAAACAGATACTACATAGCTATACATGTATATATTTATATATATATATATATATATATATTTCTAAAACTATATACATAACATATTAATATATATGAACATATATACATGCAAATGCCTACATCGATATACATAGCAAGTTATATATGTGTACGCAGGTATATATCTATGTAGGTATATATGGACATAGGTATATATTATGTAATCATATATATATATATATATATATATATATATATATATATATATATATATATATATATATATATATATATATATATATATATATATATATATATATATATAGGTATATATGGCCCTACATCTGTAGATAGCAATGGCAGATTAACAAAAACACATATGTCCACATGCACCATTAATGGGGTTGAGAGGCCCCACACACTATATGTTTTGTACGAATAGGCATCCCACCGCCACAGCCAAACACGTCCACCCTGCAATACACTACCAAGTGTTGCAGATCCCATAACCAGGACCTGACACAACATGGACACAAGATGTTAACAGTACTACATCCCACCTGTATGATGTCAGGCTGGTATTGGTAACATATCATGCAGTACAGTCTGCCTCCCATAGGAAATGTAAAATGTGGAAGCCATCAACATCTCCAGGATACAGATACACAGACACAGATATGCAGATACATACATACATATATATATATATACATATATATATATATATATATATATATATATATATATATATATATGTGACTACACATACACACACAGATATATGTGCAGTAAGATACATATGTAGAAGGTGCACATATGCCTACAGTTAACAACTGGACACTGTATGAGCCACCCATACAAATTACAATCATTGCCTACAACACCCACAGAGAGGTCACAGGGAAAACACCATACACAGGTTTGCAGAAATGGAATACCTTTAATTGTGTACCATTACATTTCTATATGCCATGTCATATAGCTGTTCAGATACTGACTTCCATATAAACAGAGTAATGCAACTGTGAAACAGTTATACTAATACAGTAGTCTGGAAAGGTTCACAGCTGTTGCTGTCCAGGCCAAGCCCTTCAAATTGTACAATAGTGAGGACAGACTGAGCCACAGGATACCAAACAATCATCAGTATGTAATGCAGGTGTATAGTTCAGCAGCCTCTATCTACACTCTGTACAAAATCACTAGGTGGTAAAAACTTCATGTGACCAAATGGGTTGTAACTGTTACATAACAAGGCATAACTGATGCCATCACATGCACACTGACAAAGAGAACAGTCTGTATGGCAGGAGGCAGTAGGCTTGCATTAACCCAATTTATGTAAGCAATGTAAATATAGGTGAAGTATATGGTACTGTACATCCAGATACCTTAAGGCAGCTCATCCCTGATACTCCACATTTTTTAACAGTCTAGGTCATTTATGGTGCTTCCACCCAGACTCAGTAATACAGGGCCATATACCACTGTTACATACACTGGCTTCTGGAGTGCATAAGAGCACACATGTATTGTGTAGGTGACGACCACACATATATGGCCCCAGCCCCACCGTATGTGTGGGGGATACAACAGCAGTGGACTGATGGCAGCAATGTCAGTGTGATATACTCACAGCCCACTATGGAACAACCCCCGATAGCATGTCATATGTGCAAAGCTTGGTGTGTAGGTGGAGGACAGAGGCTGGAACACAGGCAAAAATGTGGAGAACTGTTGCCATACACTAAGCAAGTTGCTGGTGTTACAGGATAGTATGCAACATTCCCTTAGTCAGGGAATTGAGGTTAGAAACAGAAATTGATGCAGCCATGTACTGATAGCACTCAACACACACACACTGCCAGTGAAATATCTGACACAGGACCTGTGTGGTGGACAGACAACACATGATAGGCACACCTCTTGCCACCAAGAGGATAGGCCCACAGTTGAGAGCTATGCAGACAGACTGCATTCCAAGGTAAAGTAGTATGTACACACACACCTTGTAACACCAGTACTATACAAAGCATAACACCACTCTACTCACACTCTGTCTGTAGTTCCTGAACCACCTACAAATATGTAGCTGCCCTGAGTGTGCCGGTTCTCCTGTAAGAGGTATTGCTACCTGCTGTCTGTAACACTGATGCCCACACAAAGGAAGTATGTCCATCACACAGGCAATGTAAAGGGAGCATGCCCACATGATGTAGAGGGTTATAGTAGGTGGTTGCCATGACAGTGGTGACTGGAAGTACTACACATGTGTAATCATATATATATGGCTATCAGGATAATAATATGTACATATATTTTCACCATATGTCCTGGACATGGAGTGTAGCCTACCTCAGCCTCTAAAGTCCCACAGTCACAGTGCAATTGGATATCAGGTATGTATAGCAGGTATATTAGTAGACTATTCCTACTGTCATTGGGATTGTCTTCACAAACATGGTGTGTGTTGGAGGTCACATCTGCTTATAACATGTGTGCCATTGGCTACTGACAGACATCCTAAGGACATCATAGTAAAGTACCACTGCTAGTACATAATGCCCCTGTGGACTGCAGCAGAGATATTGGCCAATATATGTAGACATTCTGACACACTCTGTACAGTCCAGAGGTGTAGACATAACCCCCTTAGTGCTAAACATGTGTACCATGCCTGACAATATGGATGTAGACAGCCATGTAGATGGGTATAACACAGAACAACAGGAATACATTTGCCACCATAGGTTAGGCATTTACACACCCCTGTCTGGCCTGACACATAATAACCGCTGGTACAGGAGTGCCATGGCTACATACCACCCACTAGATATTGACATATATCTGTACAGCATCCCACTGCTCTGTCTGACAACCATGACTGTTAAGGGAGGCCCGGCAGCAGTAAATCTGGCAAGTATCTGCACATGATATCTCACTGGGTAAGTATACTAAGCTGCTAGGCATGTAACAATGCATTGTACAGGCTACAGGCAGACTGGCTCAACACTGGCCTACATCTCCTATGGGGGAATGCACATGTACCTGCATATATAGCAGGCTCTACAGGCATGTCACAGCACAGGGTAACATACGCCTGTGTGAAAGTGCATAACCACAACCAATGTGAACACAGCCACATATGTTAAGCTAGCATAATATAACAGTATATGGACTATCTGTTCAACACCATCCTCATATGTGCCACTCACAGACTGACCCTACATATACTGGGCTGCTACACAGTTTGGTCTGATGGCTGTCTGTGGTATGGGACATGTGTGTGTATGGCCCTACAAACATGTACGCCAATACAGTAGCATACAGTGGTGCAACACGTAACTTCATATAGGATGGGACCTAGTACAATGACATCTACCACAGTCTCTACACAGGCTAAAGTACATATTAACAATACACACACTGTTGACATTCACCATAAGTACACAGACCTCAGTACTGTACAAATATCCACAGAATGTCCAGGTTATGTCATCAAATATAACCCCTACTGTACATAACATGTGTAGCAGTATCATATATCACTGGCTTATTATCAGATATGATGACACTAATTATGGTGTACAGCACATATGCACCACTTCATGCATGACATATGTACAAAGGTTGACAAAGTTGTGACTGGAAGCACATACACAGGGCCAATAATGGCATGTTGCTGTGATAACCTCATACATTTATTGTTGTAAAAAGGTCTGTTGCAACATATGTCCTGTAAGGGATAGGAAGCCAGTAACTGTCATGGCTTTCACCATCTACAGACTGCAATCCTCACACTACCTTCTGTAGTCAACAGATAGACGCCCCGTTGGTAACACATGAAATCAAAGGCACAACACACTGCCCTGTCTGCAGACGGGGATTCCTCATAAACATGAAACTGACATGGCAGGTAATGAGACATGTATGACAGTCATATCCACACATACACACACACACACACACACACACACACACACACACACACACACACACACACACACACACACACACACACACACACTGTTAAAGCAGCAGTACTCCAAATGCAGTATATCAGCACTTACAGTCTGTAGTCAGGTCAGGCACATCCCCCTTCCTGTGTGTTGCCCTGTTTCCACAGTGCATGCTGTTAGAGGTAAATCCCCAATTCATCTGAGATGCTGTTTGCCAAACAACAGATCTAGTTCCTGCTCACAGTGAATGAAAAGGGCCAACACCAACATGATGTTTCTAGATATTGGAGTGTGTTTCCATTCAATTGGCTATGGGAATGTTACCACAGCTGTTCCACATGCAATCAGCTAGAGGAGGGCTGCAATTCGAGAAGAGGCCATCAGCTGATCATGAGGAACACTTAAAATACACATGCTGCTGCCAAACAAAGCAGGTGTATGTCTCCACATCCACCAGAGAGGGAGTGAGAGAAGCACACAGAGGCAAAGACAAGTCAGGGAGTGGTGGGAGAGTAAAACCTAAGCATGTTTGTGTCACACACCTACCAGCACAGGGTATCAAACCCTTGATGATAATGTAGTGCTATCACAGTTCTATGCAGTTATTGGATGCACCACATGGGTTACCTGTTGTGGAGCCCTCGGAACATATATGTGATGGTGACTGACATCTGCAACAGGGATACGGAAGCTATACGGTAGGTGACGTACACATGCCTGTCTGCATGAACAGGTGCCAGCATCAACACAGCCACACTATCACAGGGATGCACACACATTAACACACTTGGTAGGGCCAGGATTACAACTCATCAGTAGTTGGATTGCCACAATGCATCACTGTGGTTCATAGGTTCATAGGTTCATACTAGGCTATCTGCCCTAGGGCATTTATAAGCCTAGCCAGAGTATGGTTGGCTTTCGCCACCCATTTTAAATTAATTTTGCTATGCCCTTTTTCGAGGTTAGTATACTGTGCCTCTGTCTAACAGTGACACAGAAGTGATACCCGGGGTAAACCTACTATCTCCCATCCACTCATCAAGATTCCTCTTGAAAAGAGTCAATGAGGGACTCTGCCTAACCTGGACTGGGATTTTATTCCAGAGTGAAGGGAGCCTCTGGGTTATGAATCTGTCCCTCCAGCATGATCTATTTATTTCAGTGCTGAGGTTCAAGTCTCTCGAGCGTGTAGCTCGATGGGATTTGGATTTTTTGAGGTGCAGCATGTCCCTTAATTCCGGGTTGGACATGGCCTTATACGCCAGGCACAGGTCACCTCTGAGCAGGCGGTATGCCACTGAGTAGAGCTGGAGTTTCTTTAACCGGCAGCATATGGCATCTGTTTGAGCCCTTTGATCCTCTTGGTGAGGTACTTTGGGGTCTTTCCAGTTGCTGCAGGTGTTTGGTAAGGTACATCCCAAAAGGGCATTGTACTCAATTATGGGCCTGATGAGGGATGAGTAAAGAGGCACGATGACCTCCCTGATCTAGATGTGAATCCCTTCATGATTAGGTGGGCTATATAAAATGTTTTTCTAACCACTTTGGCCATGTGGTTGTCAAATGAGAGATTGCTATCAACTTGGGTCCCCAGGTCCCTAATTACTTCTTCTGTACTTAATGGATTACCACCTATGTGGTAATTTGTGGGCACTTTGTTTTTGTTTTGCCAAAGGGATGACTATACACTTTTTGGCGTTAGCTTGAGGCCATGGCTCTGGCACCAGTTGTCTGTTTCTATGAGGCCCTTTGGAGGATGCTTGTGTCGGCTGGATAGTCGATTATGGCCCAGTTTGCAGTCATCTGCGAACTTGGTCAGCCACAGTCCTTCCGTGTTGGCCTGTACCTCCGAAATATATACCAAACAAGAGAGGTCCCAGGACTGAGCCTTGTGGGACACCACTTGTAACTGGTTTGGAGTCTGACATGGCTCCAGCAATTCTAACCATGTGGGTTCTGTCCTTGAGCCAGTTTGCAACCCATCTAGTGACATAGGGGTTTATGTTTAAGCTGGTGAGCTTATCTATAATGCCCGAGTGGGGTATTGTATCAAGGCTTTGCGAGGTCCAGATAGGCTGTGTGGACCACCTTCCCTTCGTCAATGGCCTTGGTGACTGTTTCAAAGAAGTCAACCAGGTTTAAGAGGCAGGAACTGCCCTTAACAAAGCCAAACTGGGTAGGATCCAGTGTCTGTAGGTCCCCAACATCTTTATTTATGAGGTCCATGATGATCCTTTCCATAGCTTTGCAGACCAAGCTAGTCAGGCTTATGGGGCGATAGTTTCCAGGGTCTGTTGAGGCACCACCTTTGTGGAGAGGGACCACTGTTGCTGTACGCCACTCTTTGGGTACATATCCTGTAGTAAGGCTGAGATTGAACAGTAGTTTTATGTTTGGGTTTAGCTCTTCTTGGAGTTCATGTAGGATGCAGCCTAGGACACCATCTGGTCCCATTGATGCTGTGTTTTTTTGCTTTGGAGAGGGCGGCTCCCACCTGAGCATCTGAGATCCAAGCTGTGCATAAACAGCACACAGCACACAGCCAATGCCAGCCAACACCAATAAAAAGCGGACTTTACGAAAATAAAAAACTCGGCAAGAGACAAAACCTTAACGCCAAGTTTATTAATGCAAAACAGTAATAAAGGCGTTTTCGCTGGAGACACTGCTACAGCTTCAGAGGTATTTTAAAAAAACGCCAAATCAAGCTTTTAAAACCACGTCATTGCGTGCTCCAAACAACGCCATTTAAAAAAACATTCCAGTTTAAAACAAAAACATTCATCATATAAACCATATCCATAGACAAACCCTTTAGGGATAAAAACATTATCTTAAAAGTATTATATAAAAATATATATATATATATAAGTAGAACTTGTTTACTGGCCCTATTCATTAATTTTATATATATATATGTATATTATTAAATACAGGGAATCAATATTGTTTCATTTCATTTTCCTGTCATCAGGTATATCAACAATATATAACTTTATGAACTTTAAAAAGATCCTATAAAAAATTACTTAAGAAAATCAATTTATAAACATTAACCACATTAAATTGACTCCAGTATTTATTGGCTATACAATAATCTTTTACTAAGCTTTTCCCCAGACCTTAATGGATGACAATATGCACTCTATCATAAATGCATTTCATTAAGGCTAACAGCTTATTGAACCACGTAAAAAAGCATAAAAAATGTAAATTAAGCTTGTTACGAGGAAAAAATTTTTTTAGCTAATGTTAACATTTATAACTTCTTAATCTCAATATACAAGCAATATTACAATGCTCGTTCAAACCAGGATAGGAGAAGGCATCTAGCCGCAATTGCCATTCTAATTCCTTGTTTTCTAACATTAATGGTATAGGTCCACCTCTTCCTATGTTTAATACCTGGTCTATTACAGTAAATTCAAAGCTGTGCCCCTGATTTTTTGAAATATGCTTAGCTAATGCATTCTCATTGTTTTGTTTCCTCATAGCATAGACATGTTCGTACACCCTATCCCTTAATCTTCTATCTGATTTTCCTATGTAGAAAGCTTGGCAACAATTACAAGTTGCCAAATAAATAATCGATCTAGACTCACAGTTCAATTTGTGGTTAATTCTAAAATGCCTTCCACGAATAGAAAAAACACCAGTCGTTTTCACAAGGTGACAATAGTTACAGTGTCCACACTGGAATGACCCTTTCACCCTTGTAATCGAGGTGAGTATATTATGCCTCTGCAATAAAACTTTCAAGTTGTTACCCCTTCTATAAGTAATCTTGGGTTTCTTACCTAATCTATCCAATAGTTGTTGATTATTGGAAATAAAATACCAATTTTTATACAAAATGAATTGAATTGTCTTGGAATCAATACTAAAAGTCGTAATAAAGCTACTTTCAAAATTATTAGCTACTGAATTGTCAATGTTAACAGTGTTATTATGGTTATTATTCAGTGTTACATTCCTCTCTAAAGTTATATCCAACATTAGGTTAATAGTTGAATCAGACGCTTGTTTATTTGGTAAAAGAGGGGAATAAAAACCCAAAGCTCTTTTGTCGTTGACTTCCTGAAATAACTCATCAAAAAGGTGAATGGGGTACTCCCTGTTAGTAAACATAAGTTTTAATAAATCACATTCTCTTAGAAAAAGTTGTTCAGTACTACAAATCCTGGACGCTCGAATCAATTGTCCCTTAATTATTGCCTTCTTTTGTTTAAATGGGTGACAACTCTTGAAATGTAGTAGAGAGTTACAGTAAGTAGATTTTCTATAGATACTTGAAAAATATTCACCTTTAATGACATCCTTACTCAACTTAATGTCAAGATAATCAATTTCCCTCTCAGAAAATTTTGAGGTGAACCTCAAAAAAGATGTAGTGTCATTAATAGCAGACACTAAATTCATCGCATCCTCATTGTCACCCTCCAATAAAATGAAGATGTCGTCCAAGTACCTAGTGTAGAATTTAACTTTTTCTTTCCTTAGCATGTCATTAAATATGTTTATCTTTTCCCAGTGTGCCATGAATAAATTCGCAACACTGGCCCCACATGGGGACCCCATTGCCACCCCTTGTTTCTGCAAATAGTATTTTCCATTAAATGAAAAAAAGTTAGATGATAATATTATATCCAGTAATTGGGTGACAACATTAATCTCACTTTTTGTAGCTTTAAGATCTATTAGCATAAGAGAAACCCATTCCAACGCCTCCAAATGTGGAATAGATGTGTATAAATCTACCACATCTATAGTTAAAAAGTTATAAGAACTATTATATTCCACTTTGTATATCTTTTCCAAAAAGGTCCAAGAGTCCTTACAAATATGGGGTACATTCTTCAAATATTTGGATAAGATATTCTCTACTAATTGAGCACATGGGTAGGTTAAGGAGAGGCGACTATCTATGAGTGCACGAAAGGGTGGATTCTGTACATCCTTGTGGATCTTAGGGATCCCAAATATTACTGGAATCTTGGGCATTTTAATGTCTATATAATTGTAAGTGTCTATGTCAATGTCTCCATTAAGAAAAAGGTCTCTAAAGTAACTTCTGTTTCTAACATGCGAGATATTTATTTCGTTTAAAGAAGAAGATGTATAAGCAGGTCCTTCAAGGATGGTTTCCATAATATTAACATATTTACAATTATCTAGAATTACTAGGCCGCCACCTTTGTCTGGCTTAATAACCCTAACTTGCGCCCTACATAAAAGATCTAACTCCAACATTTGTTCCTCAGAAGCATTACTAGTGATGTTATTCATCTTTAAATTAGTTGAAGTTAAATGCCTCAGGTCCAATTCACAGATTTTCTCAAAGAGCAATAGGCCAGTGTGCAAAGGTGGATTATAGGTACTTGCAAGTTTAAGCCCTGCATCACTAGCTGTCGCTTGGTTGTTAAATAAAAGTTTCAGATTTAATTTTCTAACGAAACATTTAAGGTCAATTATTGTCTTAACTAAATCACAACTAGTGGTAGGGACAAAAGTATTGCCATAAGCCAGTAGCTCCACTAAACATGGGTTGACCTGGAAGGATGAAAAATTATATATTTTAAAATCGCCTTTCTGATTAGTTAGTATAGTCAAGACATTTTCAGAATTATTGTCCATTTCAGTCATTAAAGTCAATTCTTGTTGTTCCAATTCTTTTTGAAAGGCTGTCGGGAGGACTTTTTCCCTAAAAAATGGTCAGTGTTACCCTCCTCATTTCGTTTAGGACCATTGTTAGGGTTATTACTCCTAGTATTGTACATCTTCCCTCCATTATTCCGTTCAGATGATTTATTTACAAAGTTATTGGAGTTAATTCCATCCATAACTGGTCGACTTTCATCTGTTACCGGAAAAGGACTCTCATCGTTCACTCTCTCATTTAAAGAATCAGAGAATTGTCGGTGAGAGAATGCTTTCAATTTAGGATATGCTGAGTTATTAGTGTAACTCAGCCTATCCCTTGCTAGCTTCTTATTCTTTGTAACCTTGAATTTTTCTATTACCCCATCTATACTAGAAAAAATTCTAGTATAGTCATACTTGTATCTTTCAAATTCAAGGTTAGATTTAAGTTTGCCATCAAGGGTGTTGACTTCTTCAGTTAACTTTGCTATCTCTATGTTGTAGAATTTAATAATGAGCTCTAACAATTGGAACCCTTGATTATCAAAAAGCTGACCAAGTTCTTTAAGGAAATCAGCATTGTAGAACAAGCCAGTTGGACAAAAGTTAGAACGCAGCCCCTTAGGTATCATCTTATCTTTAATGCATTGATGAAAGTAAGCTACCTCCAGCTGCAGTTTTTTTAGTTTTAACAATTTCATGTCAAAATCTTTCAGCAAAATGTTTATAGAGGTTTCACTTACTAGCGTGGAGCCAATTCCGATGTCCGGGTTATCAGCTTAATTGCCAAACACCAAGTTATCAGTGTTATAAATCCACACGCCAAAATTCGGAATCCCTGTAGTTCCTGGGGACATCGGTAAATTGGCCGAGTTAACTTGCTCAGTTGTTCGCGTTTGCAAACCATTGCCAGAACAAGAGACAGTCTGTGCATAGGAAGCGCTTTCTTGATTGTGACTACGCTGCCCTGCTTGAATAGCAGATGCACTTCCTTCAAAATTGAAGTTGGTCATATTAGATATCCCTCCAGAAGTGGGGACATTTGTAGGCAAACCCAAGTTAGCCGTCGAAGTAGCATTCACTTTCGGTGTGGCTTCAATACGCTTATCCAAAGCGTCTAGCTTATGTGTTATATTGTCCATTCTTGTTGTTAAAGCCCGAATAAGGGCTGTTAGGTCACCTTGATCTTCGGTGCTGTTAGTGTTAACAGTTTTAAATAGCACCGGACTCGCAGGACTGGATGTACTGCCTTGCGACATGACGATATAAGACCACAAACACGGAAACTATTAAAAAAACAGATATGCAGACTCCTCGAAATGCAAGCCCTTCTTGAAATCCAAGCTGTGCATAAACAGCACACAGCACACAGCCAATGCCAGCCAACACCAATAAAAAGCGGACTTTACGAAAATAAAAAACTCGGCAAGAGACAAAACCTTAACGCCAAGTTTATTAATGCAAAACAGTAATAAAGGCCCTCTTTAGCCCACAGCTATCACCCCACAGTTACTATCACTGGCCAATATGCAGTGTACTACCCACATACTGGCTGTTGCCTAGGCATGTGTGTGTGTATGAGACATGGGTTGAGACTGTGGTCTGGGTAATACTGGGGTTACTAACTGTGATTGCTTGGCCTTGATGTCACATGTATGGGTATCGCTTTGCACACCAGCCTCTCAGTTATTTCACATCTGTTATCCCTGTATGGTAGACATTGTGATATACTGTAGGGCCATCATATAAGAAATATGCAAAACCCACTCCACATTGGCCACTGGTGTCACCCACTCACAACCACCTCCACACAGGATAGGTGTTACAAACACACACATGCACATGCACCTGTCATGTCTGGGAGTAAAACCCCATACCTAACTAGCTTATTACACTACAGCACTATGCAGTTATAGTATGTGCCATGAAGATTACTGGAGTACTCCTTCCCAAAGGTGTAGCTCACATTGGATGACATCAGTAGGATTGCCAAAGTAGGACATTCGAATTTTAGCGAGTGTGACTAGCCTAAAATGCATTGCTCCCTACACAGACAGTGACACACACACAAAACATCCACAACCGACATGTGTGGGTATAGAACCCCTAGCAGAGGTCTATATCACACTACAGCATGGAGCTGTTACAGGACGCATCATGGGGATTACTAGGGAACTCCTTCCCCAAAGGTGTATTTCACAATGAATGACATCAGCAGGATTACCAAAGTAGGCCATTTTAAATGTGCTGTGTGTGACTAGCCTAAAATGCATTGCTCCCTATACAGACAGTGATACACGCACAAAACATCCACAGCCAACATGTGTGGGTATAGAACCCCTAACAGAGGTCTATATCACACTACAGCATGGAGCTGTTACAGGACGCATCATGGGGATTACTAGGGAACTCCTTCCCCAAAGGTGTATTTCACAATGAATGACATCAGCAGGATTACCAAAGTAGGCCATTTTAAATGTGCTGTGTGTGACTAGCCTAAAATGCATTGCTCCCTATACAGACAGTGATACACGCACAAAACATCCACAGCCAACATGTGTGGGTATAGAACCCCTAACAGAGGTCTATATCACACTACAGCATGGAGCTGTTATAGGATGCACCATGGGGATTACTAGAGAACTCCTTCCCCAAAGGTGTATTTCACAATGAATGATACCAGCAGGATTGCCAAAGTAGGCCATTTGAAATGTAGTACGACTAGCCTATAATGCATTGCTCCGTACACAGACATTGAAACACACACAAAACATCCAGAACTGCCATGGGTGGGGAAGGAACCCTACCACAGTTCTACATCACACTACAGCAGTATGCATTTACAGGATGCGCTACAGAGATCATTGGGCTACAACCTTCCCAGAGCTGTATTTCTAGGTGGGTGACATCAGCAGCCTTGCCAAAGTTGAGTATATGAATTGTGAGTACCCTAAGAAGCATTGCTGTCCACAAAGACAGGGTCAGATAGACACTCACACAAATGCACACACATTCACACACATTCACACACACACACTTGCCAAGTCTGGGGTTAGAACTCCAACCTAACTACTTTATCACAGTACAGCAGTACACAGTTACAGAACACGTTAAAGAGATTACTGGGCTACGACCTTCCCAGAGGTGTATTTCTAGGTGGGTGACATCAGCAGCCTTGCCAAAGATGAGTATATGAATTGTAAGGAGTGTGAGTACCCTAAAAAGCATTATTCTCTACACAGAGACAGACAGACAGACACACACACACACACACACACACAAATGCACACACACACTCACACACACTTACCAAGTCTGAGGTTAGAACTCCTACTTAACTACTTTATCACACTACAGCAGTACAGTTACAGGACACGCTATGGAGATTACTGGGCTACAACCTTCTCAGAGGTGTATTTCTAGGTGGGTGACATCAGCAGCCTTGCCAAAGTTGAGTGTATGAATTGTAAGGAGTGTGAGTACCCTAAAAAGCATTTCTCTCTACACAGTCAGAGACAGACACACACACAAATGCACACACACACACTCACACACAGTTTCCAAGTCTGGGGTTAGAACTCCTACCTAACTAGTTTATCACACTACAGCAGTACGCAGTTACAGGACGTGCTACAGAGATTACTGGGCTACAACGTTCCCAGAGGTGTATTTCTAGGTAGGTGACATCAGCAGCTTTGCCAAAGTTGAGTATATGAATTGTAAGGAGTGTGAGTACCCTAAACAGCACTGCTCTCTACACAGTTAGAGACAGACACACATGCACACAAATTCACACACACACTCACACACACTTGCCAAGTCTGGGGTCAGAACTCCTACCTAACTAGTTTACCACACTACAGAAGAATGCAGTTATGGGACACGCCACAGAGATTACTGGGCTACAACTCTCCCAATGGTGTATTTCACATTGGATGACCTCAGCAGGCTTGTAGGGTTATGGGGAGGGTGGTGTATGCATGGGCCATAACCCATTCATCAAGGGGTTGACATGCCATATGTGGGCACACACGGGGTCATATGTCATAGGTATGTGTATAGAGGTGCTAGATGACTACTTCCTTGTACAGTCATATTGCACAGCTGGCACGTGCACCACATAGTCTGTAATGCTGACAGATACTGGTGGCTAGTATCTGCAGTGAGTGACATCTGCACATCATGTGTTTGGGGCCCTTTGGCTGTGTGGTGGGTGGGACAGGCCTGGATGGCTTCTTGTCACAGTCATCCTCTTCCACACATCTATGTATGTCTACCTTTGGCTTATTATAGTGTGTTGTCCTGACATATATGTCTGTATTCCTATCCACAGTGTGTGCAAGCCATGAGTGGTGCATACTGGCGAGTGTCTGCACTAACTGCAACTGCCAGATATACCTGGTCCAATGGTGTTTGCAGTCATGGCCTTCATGTGTTTAAGTGTATGAGCATGCCCAGTATAACCTTTCAGTATGTTGCTGACTGACATTTCCTTCATTTCTCTAACTGTGTGAGCATGCCCAGTATGGCCGTCTGTACTGAATGTGTGGATCGTGTCCAGGTAGTTTGTGCTGCAGTGCTGACCTTTGTGTTGTACACTGACAGGTAGCATGCTGTCTCTGCAGGGTATCCATCAATCATTTGGCTTTGACTGTTACTGCATTTCTGCATAGCGGGGAGGCACACCTGACTGCTTCTACATTTCTACACAGGAGTGGGGGGCACACCTGACTGTTATTACATTACTATGTATGATGGGGGGCACACCTGACTATTTCCACATTTCTGCACGGGGTTGGGGGGCACAGCTGACTGTTATTACATTACTATGTAGGATGGGGGAGCACACCTGGCTGTTTCTACATTTCTACACAGGAGGAGGCGCACACCTGACTGTTATTACATTACTATGCAGGATGGGCTGGGCACAACTGACTGTTTCTACATTTCTACACAGGGGGCACACCTGACTGTTATTAAATTACTATGAAGGATGGGGGGCACACCAGACTATTTCTACATTTCTACACAGGGTTGGGGGGCACACCTGACTGTTATTACATTACTATGTAGGATGTGGGGGGCACACCTGATTATTTCTACATTTCTACATAGGGTTGGGGGGCACACCTGAGTGTTATTACATTACTATGTAGGATTGGGGGGGCACACCGGACTATTTCTATATTTCTACACAGGGTTGGGGGATCACACCTGACTGTTACTACATTACTATGTAGGATGTGGGGGGCACACGTGAAACTTGTACACATTTGCTATGACTGTATGGGTATGTCAAGTACTCCATTTCATTCTGTATTGCTAACTATCATGCTGACTAGAGGCATACCAGTGTACTACAGATTGTGGCTTTGGTTGCCCTACATATTACTGTCTGACTTCCTACCCTTCAGAACTTACATCCCACTGCCTGCCCTGCTGTGGTCTGTCTGTGTAGGCCTGGAGTGAGGTTAACCATAGCCATCACTCTGGGGCCATGGCACAGGCTCTGTTTGGGTTTGTCTACACCTGTCTTGCTGGCTGAGACTGTTGTTGGGTATGTGAATCATCCTGACTGGCATGTGTGGGTCATATGGACACACATGTCGCTCAGCATATTTCCTGCAGTGGGTTTTGTCACTCTGTGTAGTGCTGGCTACTGTGATGACTCCAGTATGTGTTACAGATGTCATGGTGCCACTATGGGTGTCTGTTGTCATAACATTCAGCCACCCAATTCCCTTGCATGCTCACATCCATACCATAGGTACAGGTAACAAAACATTTTACTTCATTTGGCAATTGGTAGGTTGACTGACTTACTTTGAGGGTGTGCCAGACTTGCGGATGGTGCTGGCGGGCTGCCTATGTCAGATGCACATAGTACACTGCATATACATGGTTGAGCACAGGTAATGTCATATTTGGCATCCCTTTTACTGTATGTGCGAGTCAGAGAGAGGTGTCATTCCCTGGGTCCCTACTGTGTCAGTGCATATGCTGTGCGTTGCCTCTTTGCCAAGGCCAGGGCATACTGGGCATGCCTCTTTCTGCCTACTGGGGCAGGTTCAGGTTGTTCCTCCTCTGGATCACTCTGTGCCTGTGCAGGCCTTGGCATTGGTGCGGGGCTGTGTGGCCCTGCCACATGCTGTTCCTGCTGCAACTGTTTCTGCAGGATCATATTGTGTAGCATAGCACATACCATAACAATTTGGGTACATGTAACTGGTGAATACTGCAAGGCTCCACTGGATGTGTCCAGACACTGGAACCATGACCTGAGCATCCCAAACACACACTCTACTATATGTCTGGCCTGTGCGTGTGCCTCATTATGGCGTTGTTGTTCAGGTGTCTGTGCATGTTTGATGGGTGTCATCAGCCACGGCTCCAGTGTGTACCCAACATCCCCCACTAGGTGACCGTAGGGGATGTCCTCATTGGCAAATCTCTGGTACAGCTGCATCAAGATGCCATATGTGGGAATTGTCATAGCTTCCAGGGCAGCCAGCATACACATTCATTATAATGCCCTGAGCATCACATATGACCTGGCAGTTGATGGAGGGAATGCCCCTGCGGTTGATGTAGGCACTACCCTGCTCACTGGGTGGTACTTTGATGTGTATGTGCATGCAGTCTATAGCACCCACTACCCCAGGGTATTCTGCTATTTGGTGGAAGAGACGCATATTGCTGGTCAACACCTCATGGGTGTTGAGGAAATATACATGCTAACTGGCATGTGTTGACATGGCATCCAGGAACTGGTGGAATATTCTGGATGCTGATGCCTGTGAGATCCCCATGATATCCCCAGTTGTGCTTTGGGAGGTACCTGTGGCTAGTATATCTAGGCCTACACATAACTTGGTATCCACTGGGATGGGTTTCCATTGGTCAGTTTGGTGTGTCAGGTGTGGTCGGCACAGCTCAACAATTTGCTGTAGGAGGTCTCTGTCCACCCTATAGCACTCCACTATCTCCAGCTCATGTAGCCCCTGGTAGGTTACCCTGGGTCTGTACACTTTTCTTCATCTCCTCACTGTGGGTTGTTAGGCAGCATTCACATCCTCAGCACCCTCAGCCTCTTGCACATGTTGTTCAAAGTTGCCTGCTGCAGCCCTTCTCATTTTGTAGGTTTGTTTGTTAAAATTTCCCCGCTTGTATACACCGGTGGTGTAGAGTGTGGGAAAAACCAGAGGGAAAGGTGTTTGCTTAGTTTATAGTAGTGTTCTGGGCTGGGCTGGTCTGCTTCCTGTGTAGTTGGCTGATTCTGATACATTTCACCTGTCAGCTATGCTAGTTCTCCTTGAATACCTTCATACTGCTGTTTTCCCTTCCCATTGCCTCCCTGTTTAAGCTCATGTGTGTGCCGTGCAAACAGAGTTCTCAAATGTGCATACTGCTGCTATTTCCTGGTTTAACATCTTTTTTCTTCCTATAAAACCCAGTGCACAGCGCAAACCCACTTACACTTTGTAAAGAGTGCTTGACAGGTTTAGACACACCCCCTTGCTTAGCTGTGCTAGGAGCAAACCCGAGCCACAGGCCTCCAATCTGCTTACACTATGCCTGACACACACCCCCATGATGTCACCTACCTCCTAGTCTTGCACATAGCTATTCATACTCTTACACTGTTGGGACCTGCCTCACATGCTGGTGAAAACTGGGATTCACTATCCTTCCCATTTGCATAGGATTGCCTGCTAATGCATAGTTTCATATCTCACACTGAGCCTCCCCCCTTAGCAACCACTATTCACTGGCCAGGTTGTCTTCTGCCTGCCGTTGACTTGCATGGCAGAATACTGATTTTAGTTAGAATGCTTATTTTAGGTTTATTTTCTTATTTTCCCCCGATCCCATTTGCGTGCTACTGCCCTATGCTTAAACAGCCGAGATCGGCGATAAAAAATAAAAGTTGATTATTTTATTTTTTGTAATGTTTGCAATGCCAATGGCCTTATATTTGGTCATTGGCATGCTTCCTCAATGATATGCAGCCTTTATTTGGAGCTGCCGTAGCTCCGTTTTGAATTTTGCAGAAATGTATTCAGTTACTAACTGAGTACATTTCTGTGGATAGCACTAGTCTTGCACGGATTGTTGTAAGCTTCCTGGATTGCAAAATCACCTCATTTGCATGGATTTCACCGGCAAATGGGGTGATTTGCAAACTAGGGCTTAGTCCGTGCAAGATTAGTGTGGGAGTGCTTGTGCACGCCCCTGCAGGCTGTTCCTAGATCGCACGGCAGACATATTGCTTGCATGGGCTCCTGCACCAATCTTGTACTCCGTGCAAGCTTTTGTGAATCTGGGGGTATGTGTTACACTACAGAGATGCACAATGGGTCATGAAGGTGCTAATGGAGATGCAAACAAACAGCAGAAAGTATGTGCATACATTTACAAAACTAACAAAGGCACAGCAGAAATCAAAAGTCTAGCCAGTTAGCATCATTGATGAGGAATGCAGTTAAGCCATCACTGTCATGGGACTAAAATAACGTCATTTTAGTACATTTTTCTGCTTTGTGAAAAGAGCTTGTAGACTTAGTTGTTCTGCTTAACTATAGATGATTTTAGCTCAATATGCACTGTAGACTCAAAGTCTAAGGAATAAATAAAGCCTCTGGCCCACTGACCAACATGCTACTAATTGTCACACTGAAATGCCCAACAGTATCAATGCTGCATATGTGTAACCCAAATCATAACCAGAAACAATGCTAGAGAAGTATGAAGAACCTTTAATAACATTTTCTTATTTAAAACCAGAAATTCATCCCTGCTTTGGCACCTATGTCTCTGATGCAGACAGGTAACCTGTAAAAGGTTCATCACCCAGGCTCATACTTACACTTATTAAGGGTATCAGAACTTGTCAGAGATTTGGGATGCATGGCATGGCTTAAAAAGGCCTTTGTGGTCGTTAGCCTGGTAAACACCTATGAAACTATAAAAAAAGGCAGCATAATCTCCAAAGTAAAACAAAGATCTTACTTGACAAAAAAAAACTATCAGGTAAACATGAAATGGTGCCTTAGGCAAAGGGTTCCATGATACATAACCTCATGCTTCCCACTGCTTTTCTTCCATATATATCCACCAGTGTCTCCATCACTGGTTCCTCATCACAGCCTCCCCATATAATCCAGATTACTTTTTTAACTTTTTCTGACATTTTTATATTATTCTTCATCTGAAAATTACTGCAGACAACATGGATGAATCCTTCATTTGCAAGAGACAAATTACAGGGAGCAAATACAGACAGCAGTACAATAAGAGGTCAATTACTCAAGACCCCACATCTCAAATGTCACTGATTTTGCAGAATGCTCATTTTTTTTTAAAGGTTTCACCTGTTCCTCATAACTTCTCAGGTAAGCAGTGGTGATTACTGTTAAGTCAATAATGTGATAGCTTTACACTTGCATTACTTCTTCTTCTTCTTTCAGCTGTTCCCATTAGGGGTCGCCACAGCAGATCATCCATTTCCCTTTCTTCCTGTGCTCTGCATCTTGCTCTGTCACACCAACCACCTGCATGTCCTCTCTCACCACATCCATAAACCTTATCTTAGGCCTTCCTCTTTTCCTCTTACCTGGCAGCTCCATCCTTAGCATCCTATTCCCAATATACCCAGCATCCCTCCTCAGCACATGTCCAAACCAATGCAATCTCGCCTCTTTTGCTTTGTCTCCAAACTGTCCAACCTGAGCTGACCCCTCTAATATACTGATTCCTAATCCTGTCCCTCCTAGTCACAGCCAGTGCAAATCTTAACATCTTTAACTCTGCAACATCCAGCTCTGATTCCTGCCTTTTTGTCAATGCCACCGTCTCCAACCCATATAACATAGCTGGTCTCACTACCCTCTTGTAGACCTTCCCTTTCACTCTTACTGGTAATCATCTGTCACAAATCACTCCTGACACTCTTCTCCAGCCATTCCACCCTGCCTGTACTCTCTTCTTCACCTCTCTTCCACACTCACCATTACTCTGAACTGTTGATCCCAAGTATTTAAACTCATCCACCTTTACCAACTCTACTCCCTGCATCCTCACCATTCCTCTACCCTCCCTCTCATTTACACACACATATTCTGTCTTAGCCCTGCAAACCTTAATTCCTCTCCTCTCTAGAGCATATCTCCACCTCTCTAGGGTCTCCTCAACCTGGTCCCTACTCTCACTACAGATCACAATGTCATCTGCAAACATCATAGTCCATGGGGCCTCCTGTCTGATCTCATCTGTCAACCTGTCCATCACCACTGCAAATAAGAAAGGGCTCAGAGCTGATCCTCGATGTAATCCCACCTCCACCTTAAATGTATCTGTCACTCCCACCACAGTCCTCACCACTGTCACACTACCCACGTACATATCCTGTACCACTCTTACATACTTCTCTGCCACTTCCGACTTCCTCATACAATGCCACAACTCCTCTCTAGGCACCCTGTCATATGCTTTCTCTAAGTCCACAAAGACACAATGCAACTCCTTCTGACCTTCTCTGTATTTCTCCAACAACACTCTCAGAGCAAACATTGCATCTGTAGTGCTCTTTCCTGGCATGAAACCATACTGCTGATCACTAATCATCACCTCCCTTCTTAACCTAGCTTCCACTACTCTTTCCCATAACTTCAAGTAGTGACTGATCAATTTTATCACTCTGTAGTTACTGCAGCTCTTCACATCACCCTTATTCTTAAAGATAGGTACCAAAACACTTTTTCTACACTCCTCAGGCATCCTCTGACTTTCCAAAATTTCATTAAACAATCTGGTTAAAAATTCCACTGCCATTTCTCCTAAGCACCTCCATGCTTCCACCGGTATGTCATCTGGGCAAACATCCTTTCCATTCTCCATTCTCTTCATAGCTGTCCTTACTTCCTCCTTGCTAATCTGTTTCACTTCCTGATTCACTATCCCCACATCATCCAACCTTCTCTTCATTCATTAGCCCCTCAAAGTACTCTTTCCATCTACTCAACACACTCTCCTCACTTGTGAGTACGTTTCCCTCACTATCCTTTATCACCCTTACCTGCTGCACATCTTTCCCAGCTCTGTCCCTCTGTCTAGCCAATTGGTACAGGTCCTTTTCTCCCTCTTTAGTGTCCAATCTCTCATACAACTCTCCATATGCCTTACCCTTAGCCTTCGCCACCTCTCTCTTTGCCATGTGCCTCATCTCCTTATACTCATGTCTACTTTCTTCATCTCTTTGACAATCCCACTTTTTCTTCGGCAGCTTCTTTCTCTGTATACTCTCCTGTACTTCCTCATTCCACCACCAGGTCTCCTTGCCCTCCATCCTCTGTCCAGATGTCACACCAAGCACCTTTCTAGCAATCTCCCTTACTAGCTCTGCTGTAGTCACCCAGCTATTCGGTAACTCTTCACTGCCTCCCAGTGCCTGTCTTAAGTCTTCCCTGAACTCCACCTCACAATCACCCTTTTGTAATTTCCACCATTTAATCCTTGGCACTGCTTTCACACTCCTCCTCTTCTTCTTGATCACCAACGTCATCTTACAGACCACCATTCTATGCTGCTTAACTACACTTTCCCCTGTCACTACTTTACAGTCTCCAATCTCCTTCAGACTGGCCCTCCTACATAGGATATAATCCACCTGTGTGCATCTTCTTCCACTCTTGTAAGTCACCTTATGCTCCCTCCTCTTCTTAAAATATGTATTCACCACATCCATGTCCATCCTTTTCACAAAATCCACAATCATCTGACCTTCTGCATTCCTCTCCTTAACACCATACCTACCCATCACTTCCGCATCCCCTCTGTTCACTTCACCAACATGCCCATTGAAGTCTGCTCCAGTCACTAGTCTCTCACCCTTGGGTACACTCACCACCACTTCATCCAACTCACTCCAAAATTTTTCTTTCTCATCCATCGCACACCCAACTTGTGGAGCATATGCACTAACAACATTCATCATTACACCATCAATTTCAAGCTTCATAAACATCACTCTATCAGACACTCTCTTCACCTCCAAAACACTCTTGGCATACTGTTCCTTTAGGATAACACCTATCCCATTTCTCCTGCCATCCACACCATGATAGAATGATTTGAACATGCCTCCTATACACCTGGCATTACTTCCCTTCCTTCTGGTCTCTTGCACACACAATATATCAACCTTCCTTCTCTCCATCATATCAGCTAGCTCTCTTCCTATACCAGTCACACTGCCAACATTCAAAGTTCCTACACTCACTACTACACTCCTAACCTTCCTCCTCTCTTCCTGCCTTCGGGCATGCCTTCCCCCTCTTCTTCTCCTTTGGCCAACAGTAGCCCAATTTCCGCCAGCACCCTGTTGGCTAACAGTACTGGTGGCGGTCATTGTTAACCCGGGCCTCGACTGATCTGGTATAGAAATATGAAATGTTGTCTGCATGAGTCATTTGGCAGACGTTTTACACCAGATGCCCTTCCTGATGCAACCCTCCCCATTTATCCGGGATTGGGACCAGCACAAAGAATTGCACTGAGTTAACACTTGCATTACTATTGTTTAGAAAATGCACATCGACGCAAAAAGTCTTATGTTAAGTGCATCACAGTGCTATATAAAAACAAAATATGTTTTATTGCCTTTATTACACAACTGTTTAAGAATTTTGCTTTCTTGGGAATCCATGAAAAATGAAGTTGGAAGGTTTGCCAAACAATATGTTACCAATTAGTTGATAGTAAGATTAAATTTGAGGACAGAAAGAGGCTATGGTGTAGCAGAAATAAATGTCCCACTGTAAGTAGGTGGATAGTATAAGGCAACAGTACATGAACTTTGTCTCCTACTATGAGCTATCAATCACAACAGCAAACAGGTAAAATTACCTTTGCCACTTTGACAGATATGAAGGGGAGGTGTTTAGGGGGAAGGGAGATGAGTTTAAGGAGTACAACTCAGGCATTACAAAAGAATGAAAATTGGCCACTTTAGAAAGAAAAAGAAATAACACCCACTGAGAATACTCTGCTCTGTGAGCATCAACTAATTCTAAGCCCAAATAAAACAAAATTAATAATATTCAAATCTAAAAAGTCCAAACCATGTCAGCCCTCCCCCCAGCAATCCTCTCTTCTAATGGCACCAGAATAGAACCAACAACTCACACAAAACTTCTAGGGGTCACTATTGATGAGAATCTAACTTTTGACAAACATGTCACCTTGACTATCAAAAAAGTTCACAACAAGCTATCTTACTCACAATGCCAGACTAGGCACTGCTCAGTCTCACCTACTTTCTATTCTATTCTGTGGATCTCATATTCTCACTAATCTTCAAAAGACTGACCTAAATAATCTAGAATCCTGTTACAACAAGATGGCCAAGTTTGACACTAATGTCCCACACAGGACTCATCACTGTACTGTCGTCTCACAGCTCAGCTAGCTAGAACTCCCTAACCTTCTTGCTCTCAACCAACTCACCATGGTCCACAAGCTACTTCACCAAACCAACACCTGCCCTGCTCTCTCCAGTCTTGTCCAACCTAATCAAAACCCCAGGCCCCTTAGATCCTCCAACAAACTGATTTTAAGGATCACCCACTGTCACAACTTTCATGGTGACTTTCTCTATTCTAATAAAATTTCCAAACAATGGAATAACCTGCTCAAAACATAGCTAATAATCCACTCGACCATGACTTCAAACAACTACTACACAATTAGCTGGCTACTCATTGGCTCTGCTCCTGTCATTCTCCAGGCTGACTACTAAAACCCTCCCTCTTCTATCTACTCTCTTCACCTCTCTCTGTTTCTTTTGCTCTTCACCCACTTCTACATCTTCTCTCTGTCCCACTATCCTCTCTTGTTCACTCTAACCCACCACTATATGGCACCACTTGAAGTATGCTGTATTCATAATTGTGCACTGCTGGAAAATGTAATTTTTCAAGCCTTCATTACCATCAATTGCTTGTCTGGCATCAATTTGTACAGCAGCTTCTCAGGGAGTACTTTGTATTCATTATTTATTCTGTTAGACACTGTAATCTCAAACCAGTACAATCCTAGAAAGTTCTCTTATTTAACTTTACTGCATAACATTCATTTTAGTAACACTATTGTTTGTAGTTTAAATTTATACACAAATCTGTGTTTGTTCGTAACTAAGTGCACTGTTTTAATATTTGTGCTTGTCTCGAATATCAAATGTAAATGATGTACTATTTTCTGGAGCTTTTCTCCCCAGGCCTCCACTGAAAGTGGGTCACTGGCCCAGTCGGACTATATCCCGGTTAACAAATGTAATAAATAAATAAAAATAAAATCCCTGTTTGTCTTTTAAGTAGTCATTGAAAAGCAAGAAATGGTAATTTTGCCTGACTGACTAAAAGAAAGTAGGGTATATATGAAAACACAAGTAAAGTCAATGCATTGACAGGAGCTTAGGGGCTATGATGTAATACTTAAAGCCAAACACTGCATTGTGGTACACCTAGAAGTAGACTTAAATATCAATATGCTGGATCCCATGTGGACAGACTCTGGAATTACATTTAAAAATATATAAAAAAGTATGATGAAATAAACATGTTTTGTTCAGTCTGTGGGTCAGATTCTCCTGTAAGAAATGTAGGGTGTAAATAGCAATGTTGTGGGAGATGCATATGTGTAGAAATGAGCAAGTAAATTTGACAAAGAAAGAATTTCAGGGTGGACATACAGCAGAACATCAAGGACAAAATAAAAGGGGAGTAAAAATACTGATTCCTAGGGGAGATCCAGTAGTGATACAAGAAGAAAAAAAGACAATGCCAGATTGTAGTAAGGGGCTGTTGGCAAGTGAGGAGGATTATGTGGCACACATTTATATCCCAGGAGAAAACTGCTATTACAGAGCTTAAAAACAAATTGGGAGAAATAATAACAGGAAATATTATTTATGGCTAGTGACTGGAACTTGATACTCAATAGTGAGGCTGTATCAGGGGGTTCTAAATGGAAACGTATAAAAAGGGTAGATTTCTGAAGAAATATCTGAGCATATTCAGTACGGAAGATAGGAATTCAGTGGTAGGAAATCAGGCATAAATTTGCATATTATCCCCAAGGTACAATAACTGGGATAAACTGGATAAAATTCACAGGAACGTGTGTATTTAATTTAAAGCTTTAACAAATATCCAATATTTTTTTTTCAGATCATGCAAAGAAAAACTAAGATAAAGATGCAAGGTAATGCAATAAAAAATTAGATGCTGGCACTTTCTTAGTTTTTAAAGAGAGACATTTAAGGAAAGGGTAGTGAAATGTTTTCAAGTGTTATTAGGGAAGACAAGACAGATGGATGAGTAGTGAGTAGGATAAAATGAACACAGAGTTAAAGAATAGAGTAGAAATCAGAGAGAAAGAAATATGGGGAAAAGGTAATAGGAATTATTTAGAGGAGCTGACAAAGGTTAAACTATTGTAAAATAAGGGGAATCTGAGGAACAAATGCATAGTGCTAAAGTGAAAACAGGGAACATTTAGATAATGTGCATGAGTTTAGAAAGGTTGCTTTTATGCAAGTATTCTGATAACAGCTCCAAAGCACAACAACCTTTAGAATAACAATTTAGACAACAGAAGGTTTGTTACCAAATTTAGGGAGTGCATGACTAGAAAAATAACCAGAGATCCTATAGAAGTATTAGATATATATTGAATGTTTTTTAAACTTTGTATAATGCAGTGGAATGTGGAAAACAAGAAAAGGCACAAATGGAAATATTTATGGAAGACTTAATTATGCCAAGGTAAGAGGAGGACTAGGCTTACCAATTAAGAACAAAGATAAGAGGAGAAGAGATAAGACAGAGATGTATAATCAATGAACAAAGAAACCTCCAGGAACAGATGGTATTCCAGTGGAAATTTGGAAGTTAGTAGGAAAGAAAGGGATAGCAGTCTGGAAGGTTTCCATTTAACAGTATTTTAAAATGGGGAAGCACCAGCATCTTGAAAAAAAAATCTGTGGTGGCTATATTGCCCAAAGAAGATAAAGACCTTTCAGACCCAGCTTCATATAGACCCATTTCAATTTTAAATCTCCAGTTATGAAGTGTTTATGTTTATACTCACTAAGAGGATGGCAAAGGTGTTGCTAAAATTAATAGATATGGATCAACTGGTTTTGCCGAAGAATGGGAAAAGTTTGACATTAATAGAAGAATGATCCAAAGAAAAGCAGAATGTAAGAAAATACTGCTATCCGTGGTGGGTCTTGATGTAGAGAAATTATTGGATTAATAGTGCAATGGAATCATTTGCATTTCCCAATAGAATAACAGGGTTAATTAGGAGGATATATGGACTGTCAGAGACAAAAGTTAAGGTAACAGGGTTCCTCTCTGACAAGTTGTCTTTGAACAGAGGGATGAGGCATGGGGTACACCCTTTCCACTTTATTTGTTTTACACTTAGAGCCATTTCAAAGAAAACAAGGAACTCTCAAATTCTACAATATAAATGCTATGGTAACTAAGAAAATTTTGTGTTATTTCAGGATATTATTTTGTACTTGATAAATCCAGAAAAGGACATTTCAGTGTTTTGGAACATTGTGAGACAGTTTTAAGTCTTTTTCGGATATAAACATTAACGAAGATAAAATGATGGCTATAGTGGTAAATTATGCACCCACATAAGAATTAGTTCAGTAATACTCAAAATTATGGGGAATTAATGTGATGAAGTATTTAGGTGCATGGATTACAAAGAATTCCGTTATGGCTAAGGGTATATGGGAAGAGACTAAACAAAAAAATAATGCAAAAACTGAGAAATTGAAATATCCTTATTAGTTTTATGGATAGGAAGATACAAGCGGTGAAAATGCTTTTAGCCTCTTTAGTTTTATATAAAGCTAAGGAAAAATGTTATCCCCAGGGGAGAATAATTAATAAAGAGTTGAAGGAATTTATTTGGGAGGGCAAGAGTTAAGTGGGAAAATCTGATCCTCCCCATAGAACAAGGTGGTTTAGTATTGCCCAATTTGAAAGCATAACATCTACTCAGTTAAAGCTCATATACATATTATGCAAGCAGAAGGTTACAAAACAAAGTGAAAAGAGATAATGATGAAACAGGAAGAAAGTTCAATAAATAAGGAAAGAGTGTGATTCTGGATACAGATTCTTAAGGAAAATAGCAACAACCATGAAGAATATTATATTCATATAGTTGCAGAAAGCTAACATTGAAATAGGGAAAGGAGATTTTGCCAGTAGGGAAGACTGCAAGAGAAAGTATGGAAAACTGGCAAAAGTGGTCTGGAATTTGCTGGAGAAATCTGGCAAAGGAACCAAAGTATTTGGAGTAAATAACCAGAGAGGGAAAGGTAATAAAGTGGGATGACACCAAGCAAAGGTTTGAAGTGCAGGTTACAGACTGCCTTCCCTACCAGGAATTGATATCAGAGTACAGGCAAACAGAAATGGATAGGGGAGTGCTAAGTGAATAAGTGGCCATGGAAAAGTCTGTAATTGATCCCAGAACAGAAGTTGCTATTAAAAATGGGATACTTAGAAGAGTATACAAAATATTGCATGCTAACTATAAGAATCAATCAGAGGAGGTTAGAAAGATTGGGAAAAGAGACTAGAAAGGCAATTTACAAAAGAACAATTAAAGAACATCTGTTTGGCTTCCAAGTAGGCAACAAAGTCCAGAATGTTTAGTTTTTTTTTTGTTTGTTTGTTTTGTTTTGTTTTTGTTTAGAAATGTTTATATAGATATTTTTATACCCCAGCAGACTTCAGTGCATATTTCCTCAGGTAGACAGCAAATGGTGGAGGTGTGATATAAAAGAGAGAGATAGATAACTGGGAACATGTTTTTTGGAAATGTTACGAGTTGGCAGATTTTACAGAATACTCTGTCAGAAATGTTTGAGGAGCAAATGGCTGTCACTAAGGAAATCATCCTTCTGAGCTGGGACACAAGATGTGAATTGAATTTATACAGTAAAATATATGTATGTCTCACAAATATGCAACAAAATCTGGAAGATTTAGGATTTTTGCTTGGAAATGTTTACATGGATATTTTTATACCCCAAGTAGACTCCAAAGAATTTTTCGTCAGGTAGACAGCAAATGTTGGATATGTAATGGAGAAGAAAGAGGTACGTGGGAACATATTTTCTGGGAATCCGGTAGACTGGAAGACTTTACAGATTACCTGTGGGATGCACTGTCAGAGATGCTGGGTGGGCGGACTGGTGTGATGATTTTTCTGAGATATGATACAGAATCGGAATTGTCTAGACATGGTAAGGCCTTGCTGTCTCTAATTAAGTTGGCTGCCAAAAAAGCAATTACTAGAAAATGGAAATCAAAATCTAAACCAACTGCATTAGAAGTAGTGAATATAGTAACAGAGATACAAAAACCGGAACTGAGATCTTCAGAAAAGGGTAGGAGCAAACTTCATAGGAAAATGGTTATTGTGGGAATAATACATACAGGGGAGGAATGAGGTTTAAAGAAGGCAGGATTTAAATGAGCTATGTAATGTCTGACTGAAAATTACTGGGTGGATTATAAGTGATATAAAGTGTTTGCAACTAGGAGTGTGTCTGTATGGATTGTGATGTAAAATGCTTGCAACTAGGATTGTGTCTGTGTGTTTCATTTTCAATTATATAAATGTATGATTGCTTACATCATAAGTAATGGTTTAATGAAGATGTTTCTTGTTTAAAAATAAGGGGCAAGAATTGAATAATTTATGTAATGGTGAGAAGAGTTGTGGTATTGTATGAGGAAGTCGGGAGTGGCAGAGAAGTATGTAACAGTGGTACAGGATATGTACAAGGGTAGTGTGACAGTGGTGAGGACTGCAGTGGGAGTGACAGATCCGTTTAAGGTGGAGGTGGGATTACATCAAGGATCAGCTCTGAGTCCTTTCTTATTTGCAGTGGTGATGGACAGGTGGACAGATGAGATCAGACAGGAGGCCCCGTGGACTATGATGTTTGCAGAAGACATTGTGATCTGTAGTGAGAGTAGGAATCAGATTGAGAAGACTCTGGAGAGGTGGAGATATGCTCTAGAGAGCAGAGGAATGAAGGTCAGCAGGGGTAAGACAGAATATATGTGTGTAAATGAGAGGGAGGGTAGAGGAATGGTGAGGATGCAGGGAGTAGAGTTGGTAAAGGTGGATGAGTTTAAGTACTTGGGATCACCAGTTCAGAGTAATGGGGAATGTGGAAGAGAGGTGAAGAAGAGAGTACAGGCAGGGTGGAATGGGTAGAGAAGAGTGTCAGGAGTGATTTGTGACAGACGGGTTCCAGTAAGAGTGAAAGGGAAGGTCTACAAGAGGGTAGTGAGACCAGCTGTTATATGGGTTGGAGACAGTGGCATTGACAAAAAGGCAGGAGTCAGAGCTGGATGTGGCAGAGTTAAAGATGTTAAGATTTGCACTTGGTGTGACTAGGATGGATAGGATTAGGCGTCAGTATATTAGAGGGTCAGCTCATGTTGGACAGTTTGGAGACAAAGCAAGAGAGACGAGATTGCATTGGTTTGGACATGTGCTGAGGAGGGATGATGGGTATATTGGGAAAAAGATGCTAAGGATGGAGCTGCCAGGTAAGAAGAAAAGAGGAAGGCCTAAGATAAGGTTTATGGATGTGGTGAGAGAGGACATGCAGGCGTTTGGTGTGACAGAGCAAGATGCAGAGGACAGGAAGAAATGGAAAGAGATGATCCGCTGTGGCGACCCCTAATGGGAAAAGCCAAAAGATGATGATGATGTAATGGTGCTCAGGTTATATGATATATAGCAATATATGTGAAGTATAATGTTTGTTAATGTTAATTTAATACAATTTGATTACTTTTGCATGAATGTAAATGTGCCTATGTCACAAGTGATGATTCAATAAGGATGTTTAAAAAATATACAGAAAGGCCTTAATAAGTTTAATGCTACTGGCTGAGAAAAAAAAAAAACCTAGAAAATGGGAATCAAAATCTAAATAAGCTGCAAGTAAAATACTGACTACTAAAAAGGAGATACAGAAAATAGTGGTGGGATCTTTAGGAAAGTGAAGGAGCAAATTGGAATTTGTTGGAACAGTATGTGAAGAATAATATGGAGGAGGAGTGATGTTTAAGAGAAGACAGGAAATGAGCAATGTATGCAATGCTGGGGTTAATGCTTGTTAATATGAAAGGAAACGTAATATCAAATGCATGAATTTGGAAAATGTTAATATGGTTTGTTTTCTTTTCTATGAATGTTTGTGTTTCTAAGTCTTAAGTGATAATTTAATAAAGGTGTTAAAAACAAAAAATAACTTCAATTTAGTTTTCCATAAGCAAAGCAGTGGGGATCCGGGAGACAAAGACAACAGTGTGGGATTACAGAAACATAGACTGCATATAGCTTTAACTGAAGGAGTAGATGGAACTAGGACAGTAAAGGGAGGGTGATGATCTACGGATAAGGAGCAGAGAGACAGTATTCCGAAAGGTGTGCTGTATATTCGCTCAGAAGAATAAAGGTGAAATTCAAGAGGCCAGAATATCAGCAGAGATGTCAAAGAGGTACTAAAGAAGAATGGAAAATTATTTGAATGATAAAAGCAGTAGGACGGGAAGAGAAGCAAGACGATGAAGTAAGAATCAACTAAAGTGATGTGGAAAATCAAACAAGCCAGGAATGAGGTTACACTGGGAGAGGGAAATAATTTTTCAGGTACATTTCAGAGGAAAAATATGGGACATCAACCTATGTAGGTTGATTAAGAATGAGAGCAAATCTAGAGATGACGTGAACATTGCTGAAGTACTAAAAATTCTTTGTTGTATTCATGAAAGGAACAGAGGTAAAGATACAGTGGACAGGATGGTGCCAGTCAAACCTCTTGCAGTTTTATGTCTGGGTATTATATCTAAAATGAGGTAACATGCTTGTCTCCTCTTAATGCTAGGCCTCATAACTGGATTAATCTCTTTGTAGTTAATACCAAAGTAAGAGAGTACTAACTGATGGGGAAGAACCGTAAAGGGGATGTATCTGGTGTCTGAGAGGAAGCAGATATGCACCTACCTTTCCAAGTGCAAAATGATGCATCTGAGGAATGACAACCCAGGGAATGCAGTGTGTACCTCCAGTGCATAATATAAAACTGGCCAGAGTACTTTTCTCCTGAATGAGGCCACTGTGTTAGGGGAGGGGTGACTCCCCATACCCCAAGGTGAGATAATTGTAGAGACACATTATTAAAGAAGAAGGAGAGATAGATGCTGCAAGGGTATGTGACAGGCTTTCCCCCCACCCCCAAAAAAGGATCAGATCTACACTGAAATACAACATTTTTTTTAAGTCAAGAAACATAACTCTGTAACTAAATTGTCTAAACTTGGCAACAACAGCACTGTGGCATTTTTGGAGGTCTCATAATAAGCCCCAAAAAAATCTGTCTACATACACAAAATCACATAACACTAAAATGCATTTTGCAAGGCCCCTCACCCTTCTGCACCCTGAGTGATATATACACTATAAGGAACGGAAAAAACGGCTCAGGAACAACGACAACATCCACAAACAAATGTTTAATAAAGTGGATATCTTTTAAAAACAAAGGTTGTAATGTAGTTACATCCTAAACAAGACAAAGAGCTAGAATCAACAAATTCAAATGTAAAGCGCTTTTCGTCTGTTAAGATAAACAGACTTATTCAGACAAATGCACTGTGTAAATCAAAGGCAATTTAAATGTTTCAAATTAGTAACATGACAGATGTTACCTCTTTAAAAGTTAGAATAATGCAGGTTATTTTTCACTTCTTTAAAGAAACACAGTGTGCAAACATCAATAAAGAACCCTGACAGCCACTGAATTTTAAATAAATAAATACATTGAACATAATAATTAAGTATCTTCCGTGCATTATATTGTAGTATTTGCACTCTAATATTTAAAATATTCTAAAATTATGTTTGTTACTACAAACCAAAATGTTTTAACCACGTAGGTTAAACCATACTGAAACATAAAAATGCTGGTGTTAAACGTATCATCAGTACTAAAATATACTTGTGTGTAAAAAAGACGATCAACCGAGCTACACTTGTATCACAACTTAAGTAAACCTAAAGTTGGTAAAAAGGTACCCATTCAAGTAATGCTGACACACTGCGTCCCCTCCCAACAACGATGTGCCGAACAAGGGGCGCTTTATAAAGTAATGAAAGCTGTATAGGAACCACAAAGTGTAAATTACTATGCAACTTTATTATTAAAATTTATTTAAAAAATGGTGTAGTACTGAATGTTATTCTAACCATCCAGTTCTAAAACAATAAGTGCAATAACGACATCTAAAGTAGTGAGATATATATTATTAATTAAATAGCCTCAGTCAAAGTAAAGTAAAACACCCATTAAAACAATGCGAGCAAATGCTGAACCGAAATCTAGGTGCTGTGAAATGCACTTGAATGTACCACAATAATTAAGTTAATACGCTACCAACATAATCTAAATGCCCAATGTGTCAAAATTAATTCATAACAAAGATATTATTGCAAAAAACAGTACAACATTAAATTAAAAATTTTTTTTTATCAAAATTGCAAAGTGTACTCAACCACAACTAAAAAATAGTCTATCTACTCACAGGTCAGATATAAACTAAACACATTAGAGAACTAGGTACATTGAATGAAGTACTCACCTAACGTAACCAATTTTTAAGTTTAAGTATACAAGTAAGTGAATACAGTTCATTAAGACCTGGTGGTCGACATGCGTCCAAACGTAACTGCCATAAAAGTTCTATCTTTTCTAAAATTAATGAACTTGAACCACCTCTAAGCATAGTATGAATTAAATTATCCTGATCTTGTATTTGCTCAATAACTTTAAACTTGAATGAATGGTTAGGTTTTTCCATACAGTGCTTTGCTAATGCATTCTCTTGTTTATGTCTACTAATTGCATATGAATGGTCATAAATCCTGTCACGAAGCCTCCTGTCAGTTTTTCCGACGTAGAAGGCTGGACATAATTGACATAAGGCCAGATAAACTACACCTTTTGAGTTGCAGTTAAATTTATTTCTCAAAGTATAGTTTCTGTCTCTGATGACAAACTTACTGCCTATATATATATGTATTTACAATAATTACACATCTCACAACGGGACATACCTGCTGTTCTGCATGTGTTGTTATGTCGTCCTTCTATAATGTTTTTAATGTTTTTACCACGCCTATAAGTAACAACCGGCGATGGTCCTAACTTTTGGATGATATCTCTATCAGTTGTAAGCAAATACCAATTTCTTTTCAGAATGTCCACAACTTCTCCTGCTCTTAAATTAAAAGTAAAAACAAACCTAATGTTACCATTGGTTGTTTGTGTTAAACATGTACTTTCAGATGTGTTGTAGTTGGAAGTGTTTGTATGGTTAGTCTGTTCAACATCAAATGAGTCAGAGTCTAAATCTAACTCCCCTGGTACTAGTGAGTTGTCCTTGTTCAAAATTGGTTTGTATATTCCTTTTTCTCTTTTAGTTTGAACTTCCATTATTATGCTGTTAATTAGTTCACTGGGGTAACCCCTGTGTGTGAACATATCATACAAATTTTCACATTCCGTTAAGAATTCATTTTGCATGGTGGTCATTCTTGCAGCCCGTACAACTTGTCCCTTAATAACAGACTTTTTTTGATGTAAGGGGTGAGAGCTGTTAAAATGTAAGAGTGAGTTAGAATATGTACTCTTTCTATAAATTTTGGCTGTATAATGTTGACCCAATACATTTTTTGATAAGAGTACATCAAGATAACTAATACTCAACTCTTGATAAACACTAGTGAATTTTAAAAATTCAGTTGTACTGTTAAAATATTCAAGTAGTTCTTTTGCTGCAATACTGTCACCTGAAATTATAATAAAAATATCATCCAGGTAACGAGTGTAAAAGGAAATACTGTTCTTCAAATTTATATTTTCAAGTACAAATTTATGTTCCCACTGAGCCATGACTAAGTTAGCAAAACTCCCTCCACAAGGAGAGCCCATGGCTACCCCAATTTTTTGTAAGTAAATGTTGTTGTTAAAGGCAAAGAAATTGTATTCTAGAACTATTCCCAATAGTTGTTCAATCAGTCTTTGCTCAGAGTCACTTGCTCCTCTTGAGCTGATAAATTCTACTACCCACTCAATGCCAGTATGGTGGGGGATAGACGTGTAGAAATCACAAACATCAATAGTTAAAAAGTTCTTTTCATCACTATATTCAAGTGTGTTAATTTGTTTGAGAAATGACCACGAATCTTTACAGATTTGTTTTTCTTTACTTACATATGTTTTCAATATGGAGTCAATCACCTTAGCACAAGGATATGTAATGGATTGACGGGCATCTACCAGCGCTCTCATAGGAGGATCATTAAGGTCCTTGTGGATTTTAGGCAACCCAAATAGGGAGGGTAGTCTGGGTGAAGGCAAATTCAAGTAGTTATTTGTATGTATATCAGTCAGTGAGTCAATGAATAAATCATTAATGAACATTTTTATTCGGTTTTCTGCTATATTTAACTCATTTAAACTCACTTTTTGATAAGCTTGACCTTCAAGAAGTTTTGTCATTTTATCAATGTACTGGCTCCCTTCCATTACTACTAACCCACCACCTTTATCTGGTTTCATTATGCAGATGGGTAAGTTTTTAAACTGGGTTAACCTTAATTTGTCCTCTGTGGAGACATTGTTGTTCAGTGGGACAAGCATTCTTACTAAACAGTTTCCTTATTTCTATTTCACACATATAGTCAAAAAGATGAATTAATGGGTGTATGGGTGGATTATAAGTACTTGCTAACTGTAAAACATGCCTATTAGATGTGCCAACACCTAGTAATGCTGTTAGGTTCAGCTTTCTAATGTAAAGTTTAAAATCTAAAAAGGTTTCAACTACATCACCTCTGTTAGATGGAACAAAATTGAGTCCATTTGCAAGTAGTTCAACCAAACTGTTATCCATAGTGAACTCAGTGTAATTGTTAATGTCAAAGTCTCCTTTTGCGTTGGTAATGAGTTTATAGTTAGTGATGGTGTTGTCTGATTTGTCTACCTCAATGTCAATGAGGTGCCCCGTTACCTCCTCCTGTTGCTTGCAGCTCGAGTGTTGTAAAATTTTCTCTGGTTCACACCATGTCTGTTCCGACTCCTCGCTGTCCACCCTTGAAAGTTTTTTGACTGGTGGTTTTTAGAGGTACCCTCTATTTCAGTGTTCTCAGACCTGTCCCTATTTGTCATAGGTGCATCATGGCTTGTCCCTGGTCTTGGTGGTGTCAAGTCAATGTCATCTATGTCCAAGTCATTGGTACCATAGTCAGATGGAATGCCGTTGCTGGTACTCATGAAATTACTATGTGACTGGGAGGGGGTGGTTTCGGATAAGCTGTACCCTCTTCATAATCCTTTATATCTCTTCTGAGTTTCCTAAGTTTGGTTTCTTTCATTCTATCAATTTGTTGGGAAATGCTAGAAAAAATTCATTGATAATCATACTGGTATCTTTGATATCTTTCTCTAATTCAGTTGCTTCTTCAGTTAGGTGTTTGATTTGTATTGAGTAGTGTTTACACATAATCTTTAACAGTTCTAAACCTTGACTGTTAAACAACTCAATAATATCTTTATAAAACTCAGAACCTGGCTCTAGACCTGTAGGGTATTGCCATGTGCAAAGACCTTTAGGGACAATGTTCTCTTTTATACATATTTCAAAATACTGCAGTTCAAGTTGTAACTTTTTGATTTTAAGTAGTTTAGTGTCAAAAAGTTTAAGTTTGAAAGAAATACTCACATTACTTCCAGCCGGGTTTCCTGTAATTGCATTTCTGCTTTGAGAATTTAACCTAGGTTGTTCATTCAACCAACTAGTTCGATCATAAGACCCAATAAGCCCCGAAGTAATAGTACGTTCTGTGTTAATGTCCTGATGGTTACTGTTGGCCATGTTATTATTAGCAGTCACTTTGTGGTTTCCATTTTCATTTACTAAGACCTGGTTAGTTGTGGAATTTGATGAATTAATTCTGTTTACTCCTTCTGGTGTACTAGATAACGCCCTTTGTATTTGTGTAGCATTCAGTTGAGATAAACACTCAAATCTGGCCGTTAGGTTCTCCAAACGTTGATTCATTGCCTCCAACAATAAGGTTAAATTACCTCTTCCATCTGTTTTTGAACCTGAGAGGTTAAGAATATTGTCGCTGTTTCCCGTAACCATGAACAAACAGATTCAGCCACCAAAAATGAAAAACTGATGTAAGGAATGGAAAAAACGTCTCAGGAACAACGACAACGTCCACAAACAAATATTTAATAAAGTGGATATCTTTTAAAAGCAAAGGTTGTAATGTAGTTACATCCAAAATAAGACAAAGAGCAAGAATCAACAAATCCAAATGTAAAGTGCTTTTTGTCTGTTAAGATAAACAGACTTCTCCAGACAAATGCACTGCGTAAATCAAAGGCAATTTAAATGTTTCAAATTAGTCATATGACAGATGTTACCTCTTTGAAAGTTAGAACAATGCAGGTTATTTTTCACTTCTTTAAAGAAACACAGTGTGCGAACATCAATAAAGAACCCTGACAGCCACTGAATTTTAAATAAACAAATACATTGAACATAATAATTAAGTATCTTCCGTGCATTACATTGTAGTATTTGCACTCTAATATTTAAAATATTCTAAAATTATGTTTATTACTACAAACCAAAATGTTTTAACCACGTACGTTAAACCATACTGAAACATAAAAATGCTGGTGTTAAGAATATCATCAGTACTAAAATATACTTGTGTGTAAAAAAGACAATCAACCGAGCTACACGTGTATCACAATTTAAGTAAACCTAAAGTTGTTTTTTTTACAACACTCGAGCTGCAAGCAACAGGAGGAGGTAACGGGGCACCTCACTGACGTTGAGGTAGACAAATCAGACAACACCATCACTAACTATAAACTCATTACCAACGAAAAAGGAGATTTTAATATTTACAATTACACTGAGTTCACTATGGATAACAGTTTGGTTGAACTACTTGCAAATGGACTCAATTTTGTTCCATCTAACAGAGGTGATGTAGTTGAAACCCTTTTAGATTTTAAACTTTACATTAGAAAGCTGAACCTAACAGCTTTACTAGGTGTTGGGACATCTGATAGGCATGTTTTACAGTTAGCAAGTACTTATAATCCACCCATACACCCATTAATTCATCTTTTTGACTATATGTGTGAAATAGAAATAAGGAAACTGTTTAGTAAGAATGCTTGTCCCACTGAACACAACAATGTCTCCACAGAGGACAAATTAAGGTTAACCCAGTTTAAAAATGTACTCATCCGTATAATGAAACCAGATAAAGGTGGTGGGTTAGTAGTAATGGAAGGGAGCCTACATAAAATGACAAAACTTCTTGAAGGTCAAGCTTATCAAAAAGTGAGTTTAAATGAGTTAAATATAGCACAAAACAGAATAAAAATGTTCATTAATGATTTATTCATTGACTCACTGACTGATATACATACAAATAACTACTTGAATTTGCCTTCAGCCAGACTACCCTCCCTATTTGGGTTGCCTAAAATCCACAAGGACCTTAATGATCCTCCTATGAGAGCGCTGGTAGATGCCCGTCAATCCATTACATATCCTTGTGCTAAGGTGATTGACTCCATATTGAAAACATATATAAGTAAAGAAAAACAAATCTGTAAAGATTTGTGGTCATTTCTCGAACAAATTAACACACTTGAATATAGTGATGAAAAGAACTTTTTAACTATTGACGTTTGTGATTTCTACACGTCTATCCCCCACCGTACTGGCATTGAGTGGGTAGTTGAATTTATCAGCTCAAGAGGAGCAAGTGACTCTGAGCAAAGACTGATTGAACAACTATTGGGAATAGTTCTAGAATACAATTTCTTTGCCTTTAACAACGACATTTACTTCCAAAAAATTGGGGTAGCCATGGGCTCTCCTTGTGGAGGGAGTTTTGCTAACTTAGTCATGGCTCAGTGGGAACATAAATTTGTACTTGAAAATATAAATTTGAAGAACAGTATTTCCTTTTACACTCGTTACCTGGATGATATTTTTATTATAATTTCAGGTGACAGTATTGCAGCAAAAGAACTACTTGAATATTTTAACAGTACAACTGAATTTTTAAAATTCACTAGTGTTTATCAAGAGTTGAGTATTAGTTATCTTGATGTACTCTTATCAAAAAATGTATTGGGTCAACATTATACAGCCAAAATTTATAGAAAGAGTACATATTCTAACTCACTCTTACATTTTAACAGCTCTCACCCCTTACATCAAAAAAAGTCTGTTATTAAGGGACAAGTTGTACGGGCTGCAAGAATGACCACCATGCAAAATGAATTCTTAACGGAATGTGAAAATTTGTATGATATGTTCACACACAGGGGTTACCCCAGTGAACTAATTAACAGCATAATAATGGAAGTTCAAACTAAAAGAGAAAAAGGAATATACAAACCAATTTTGAACAAGGACAACTCACTAGTACCAGGGGAGTTAGATTTAGACTGACTCATTTGATGTTGAACAGACTAACCATACAAACACTTCCAATTACAACACATCTGAAAGTACATGTTTAACACAAACAACCAATGGTAACATTAGGTTTGTTTTTACTTTTGATTTAAGAGCAGGAGAAGTTGTGGACATTCTGAAAAGAAATTGATATTTGCTTACAACTGATAGAGATATCATCCAAAAGTTAGGACAATCGCTGGTTGTTACTTATGGGTGTGGTAAAAACATTAAAAACATTATAGAAGGTCGACATAACAACACATGCAGAACAGCAGGTATGTCCCGTTGTGAGATGTGTAATTATTGTAAATACATAGATATAGGCAGTAAGTTTGTCATCAGAGACAGAAACTATACTTTGAGAAATAAATTTAACTGCAACTCAAAAGGTGTAGTTTATCTGGCCTTATGTCAATTATGTCCAGCCTTCTACGTCGGAAAAACCGACAGGAGGCTTCCTGACAGGATTTATGACCATACATATGCAATTAGTAGACATAAACAAGAGAATGCATTAGCAAAGCACTGTATGAAAAAACCTAACCATTCATTCAAGTTTAAAGTTATTGAGGAAATACAAGATCAGGATAATCTAATTCATACTATGCTTAGAGGTGGTTCAAGTTCATTAATTTTAGAAAAGATAGAACTTTTATGGCAGTTACGTTTGAACGCATGTAGACCACCAGGTCTTAATGAAGTGTATTCACTTACTTGTATACTTAAACTTAAAAATTGGTTACGTTAGGTGAGTACTTCATTCAATGTACCTAGTTCTCTAATGTGTTTAGTTTATATCTGGAAAAGCAAAACCATAGAGCCAGCATACTGTTGCCTGAAAAACTTTAATTAATGATAAAACATAAAAAACAACAAATGATCAGACCGGTTTCGGCCGGATATTATCACAGCCTTCCTCAGTGTTAAACAAATGAAACAACTGTTGTCATTTAAATATTCCCATCTCGAAGCTCATTGGATATTCCTAAAATTGTTCATTGAGACCAGGTGGGAATAATCCCCCTAGTTTTAAAATCCACTTTTTTTCTTTGGCATTCAAAATTGAATGCCAACCAGTTTTATTGGAACGATTACCTTTAATAATATCAATGATCATAAAGGAAAATCTAGCAGTTTTGTGTACCAGGTGGTGTTTGTAAAGTGCATTGTTGGCCTTTTTATTTTTGATATTATTAATGTGTTCAGATATTCTTAATCTAATAGGACAAGAAGTTTGTCCAATATAAAATGAGCCACAATTGCATGCAAAGTTCCCCTTGTTCGGCACATCATTGTTGGGAGGGGATGCAGTGTGTCAGCATTACTTGAATGGGTACCTTTTTACCAACTTTAGGTTTACTTAAGTTGTGATACAAGTGTAGCTCGACTGATCGTCTTTTTTACACACAAGTATATTTTAGTACTGATGATACGTTTAACACCAGCATTTTTATGTTTCAGTATGGTTTAACCTACGTGGTTAAAACATTTTGGTTTGTAGTAACAAACATAATTTTAGAATATTTTAAATATTAGAGTACAAATACTACAATGTAATGCACGGAAGATACTTAATTATTATGTTCAATGTATTTGTTTATTTAAAATTCAGTGGCTGTCAGGGTTCTTTATTGATGTTTGCACACTGTGTTTCTTTAAAGAAGTAAAAAATAGCCTGCATTGTTCTAACTTTCAAAGAGGTAACATCTGTCATGTGACTAATTTGAAACATTTAAATTGCCTTTGATTTACGCAGTGCATTTGTCTGAAGAAGTCTGTTTATCTTAACAGACGAAAAGCGCTTTACATTTAGATTTGTTGATTCTTGCTCTGTCTTATTTTGGATGTAACTACATTACAACCTTTGTTTTTAAAAGATATCCACTTTATTAAATATTTGTTTGTGGACGTTGTCGTTGTTCCCGTGCCGTTTTTTCCATTCCTTACATCAGTTTTTCGTTTTTGGTGGCTGATATATACACTATATCTGAAGTTGCTCAATTTCAATGAAAGGGGAAAAACGAAATCTCACTATTCTTCAGGTCAGTCAGTCATGCAACTACAAAAACTCCATGACACACAATCAACAAATGCAATTAATGTTCTAAGAAGTTGACAGTCTGAGCATTACAATCATGTGCATCAAATTTGATATAATAAACCATAGTGTTCTCCCTCCAAAAAATAAATACACAAATAAATAATGGGTGTGCAGCCATCAATCTGAAAGATTTATTTTTAATGAGACAGCATTTGCAAATAGATTTTCCAAAGGACTAACATCTGTCAGTGCAATAGGAACTTCTAGTTGAGGCACTTGACAAAACTGCCTCAGGAGAATGATATTGCATTTTTTATTAATAAAGGCATGACTCAGGAGAAAGATACTGTGTTTTTTATTAATAAAGGCATGAACCACAAGATGCAGGATACAAGAGAATTACTAAGGAGAAACCAAATGTTAGGGTGTCTTATCTACGGATGTAGCAATCAATGCTAAGAGGGTGATGATTCCCCTCTGTCTAACCATGGGTTTGGAAGATCTTACAGAGAGAGAGAGAGAGACAGACAGACAGACAGAAAGAAAGATCAAACTGCTGGAGAGGCTGTGGAGAAAAACAACTAGGATAGTATGTGGAAAAGAGGAAATGTGGTATGAAAACAAGCACAGCAAGCCAACTGTATGGAAAATTTGTACAAATATGTATACAAAATTATGTTTATTTACATGTTTATGTGGAGCTTTTCTCCCTGGGCCTCCGCTGAAAAAGGACTTGTGTCCAGTTGGACTTTCCCAGTAAACAAATGTAAAATAAATAAATAATATGCATAATAATGAATAATGGTGGAGAGTAAACAAGCAATGAAGGATCAAGAATATTACATTCTGCATAGCCTGAAGACTGCTGAGATAATTAATGTGTGTGTGTTTGGGGGGTCCCGCATGGGGGTTTCAGGATACAAAGCACCAAAAGAAAGAAAAAGATTCACTGATTTTTTCTTTCACTCAGTCCGATTTGAAAATGGTCCTTATGAATTCTAAGCACAATTAATAAAACTATATTTGAAAAGAAGGCCAACAAGAGAGTCATGATGTATGAAAAAATTATACTGGACAGGAGGCACATTAATGAGGCATAGTTAAATACAGACAACCACATTAATGGAGCATAGCTAAATACAAACAGAAATTCTTCTTCATGGGGGGGGGGCATTCAGGTAGAATGTATTACCAAACAAAAGGCAAGTACACTGCCACATATGTATCAGCATATTTTTACTACAAATTTCCTCATATGTAAATAGTACAAAGCAAAAAGCAAAAAAAATGTACCAAATGTTTCATAATGTGAAAACAGCACCTTACAGCACTCTTGTCATATAGTTGTACTTAGAGATATGTGCTATAATATGTATTACAGGTATTTGCACAAAAGTATAAAGTGGCAAACAGACTGCAAAGTACTGTTCGACACAAACTATCAGCAGCTCATATTTCTGTTGGGTAACTGAGCTTCTTAGAACATTGTATGTCTTGCAATCAGAGGCTAAGGTGGAAAATGCTAATACAGGACAGTTTATTTTTAATATTAATTACTGAATTGCTTAGACTGTTGTTATTTAAATGAAATCACTTCTTTGATAAATTGATTTATTTGAGATGTACTGAGTGCTTCATATTTAATTGCACAAGCAGTTTAGCATTAATTGTATTATTAACAACAATTTTGTTTTTATAGTATTAGAAAAATTTGAGATTGGTCCTTTTGGGAATGTCTGGGAAAACTATTGCAAATGCAGATAATTTTGGTGGCAGGTTTATTTTGCAGCATACTGTCCACCTGGTTTAAATGATGCTATTAATATTACTTGTATGCTGAAAAGGAGGGCTTACAATATTTAAAGTCTATAAATTCTAATTTGTGTGCTGCTTTTAATAATGTGATTGTGGCTAAGCCATGTCTGTTTTTTTTGTATGACTTTATGTTTTAAACTAGTAGGTGCCATTTTTAAATTGTAGTATTTTTATGTACCTGTTTCTTTAAGGCAAAAGGTATGTTTGTCATGTGATGCTTCCATTTCCTATTTAAACAGTGATTTGGTTTGTGTTAGTTATTCTGATGAAGTCCTTTATACACTTGGACAAAATCACTTCATGACTGTTATTAGTCTGTTTTACTTGGTATTCACCAATTTCCATTTTATTATTTTTATCCCTCAAACACCAGGATAAGGAAATAGTGATAGAAGAGGATAAAAAAAGATACTGGTGGTAGATTTGTAGTACTAAGGGGCTACTGGCATGGGAGGAGGATTACATCCGCATGTACTTATATTCTACCTAATACCGCTATAATGGAGCTTAAGAAAATTCTGGAAGAAATAATCAGCTTTCAGCAAGGAGTATTACTTATAGGTATGAACTGGAATTTGATTTGCAGCAGAGAAGATGTGTCGGGGGCAGAAGGGAAAGTATAACAAAGGAAGGTAGACTTTTGAAGAAATTTATGAAAATATGTGGAATGCAAGATGTGAATTTAGTACTAGGAGTTCAGAGTGAATTTACATACTATTCCCCAAGATACAAAAACTGGGCTAGGCTAGAGAGAATTTACATTCCACAGGAAAATCTGCATTTTAATTGAATGTCTTGATAAGCACCCAATAACTATTTCAGATCATGTGCCAATAATAACTAAAATAAAAATACTGGGTAATGCAATAAAAATTAGATACTGGTGCTTTCCCACCTATCTATTGAAAAGAAATTAATTTAATGAATGTGTAATGGAAATTATTCAGGAGCTATTAGAGAAGATTAGAAATTTCTTCTGAAAATATAGCTAGTGAGTGGAAAAAAAAGTGGAATTTAAAAATAGGATGGAAATAAAAGAAAGGGAGATATGGTTAAAAAGTAGCAAGAATTATTTAGAGGGACTGATAAATGCTAAAGTATAGTGAAATAGGGGGAATTTCACAGAACAAGAACAAAAGCAACTGCAGAATGCTAAACACAAAATAAGGGATTACCTCAATAATATCAATGAGTTTAAAAAGACTGCTGTTAAGCAGCTATTTTTTGATAACTCTGGAGCACAAAAAGTTTTAGCACAATGATTCAGGCAACAGAAAGGACTGTCGCCAAACTTACGGAGCCAATAACAAGGAAGGTTACAAGAGATCTCGTAGAGGTACTAGAAATATTTCAGAAATTTTATGAAAGTCTGTATAAAGCACATAAATATGGAAATCAAGAAAATGTACAAATGGAAATCTTTATGGAAGAATTAAATATGTCAAGGTTAGAGGTGGATGAGACTCGATTACTAACAGTTAGGATAGGAGGAGATGAGATAAAACTGGTGATGTATAAGTAATCCACAGGAAAGTCCCCAGGAACAGATGGTATTCCTGTGGAAGTTTTGAAGCTAAGAGGGGAAAATTTGATAAAGACCTGGAAGGTTTTGTTTAACTGTATTTAAGAGAAGGAGAAGTACCAACATCCCTGAAGAAAGCAGTGGCAGCCGTAATACCTAAAGCGGGCAATTATCCATCAGATCCAGCTTCATACAGGCCCATTTCAATATTAAACCACAATTATAAAGTGTTTATGTCTATACTGGCTAAAAGAATGGCAAAAGTGATGCCAAAATTGATAGACATGGATCGATGTGCTTTTTTGTTAGGTGAGGCAGACATTTGACATTAACAGAAATTGATGATCTAGAGGGAAGCAGAATGTAAGAAAATACCACTGTTGTTGGTGAGTCTTGATGCAGAGAAAGCTTTTGACAGAGTAAGCTGAGACTTTACGAGCAGGGCAATGGAAACATTTGCAATCCCTGTTAAAATTATAAGGCTGATTAGGAGGATATATGAAGGATCAGAGGTGAAAATTAAAGAGGATGGGGTCCTCTCTAATAATTTCTGCTTGAGCAGAGGAACCAGGCAGGGTGTCCTCTTTCTCCCTTGTTACTTGCATTATATTTAGAACCATTGACAAAGAAAATAAGGGACTTAGAAATTCAAGGATATAATTGGTATGATAGTCAAGAAAAGCTGGCTCTGTCTGCAGATGACATTATTTTATAAAACAAAATCAGAAAACGGCATGACAGTGTTGTGGAACATCTTGAGACGATTTCAAATATTTTTGGGATACAAAATTAATGAAGGTAAAACAAATAACGGTAAATTATGTACTCACACACAAATCAGTTCAGCAATATCCTTATTTATGGAGACATGATAAAATGAAGTATTTAGGAGTATGGATTAAAAATGATTCCGATGTGGCAGCTATGGATATGTGGGAAGAGACTAAACAAAAGATAATGCAAACACTGAGATATTGCAAGCTCGGTTACATGGATATGGACAGCAAGATACAAGCAGTTAAAATGTTTTTAGTCCCTTTAGTCTTATAGACGCATGTCTTTGAACTAAGTAATTGATGCTTTCTGTAATGTCTTTCAATCTGAATGGTCTTACATATAAAAATAAAAAAGAAAGAGTAGTGAACTATATTAAAAAATGTAGAGTGCATATAGCTATGCTACAGGAGACACACCTGGAAAGAACTGAACATGTGAATTTGATAAAGAAAGGCTTTCAGGATGGTTATTCAGTGGCATATCTGGCACAAAGGGAAAGAGGAGTACTTATATAAATTCCAAGAGGAGCTCCAATAGTGATAGAAGAGGGAAAAAAAAGATAATAATGGAAGATGCATAGTACTAAGGGGCTATTGGCTAGGGAGGTGGATTACACTGGCATGCATTTATGTCCCCTCTAAAACTGCTGTAATGGAGCTTAATAAAATTCTGGGAAGAATAATCAGCTTTCAGCAAGGAATATTACTTATATGTGGAGACCAGAATTTGGTTTGCAGCAGTGAATATAACAAAGGAGGGTAGATTTTTGAAGAAATTTATGAAAATGTTTGCCATGGAAGATGTGAATTCAGTACTAGGAGTTCAAAGTGAATTTACATACTACTCACTGAGATACAAAAACTGGGCTAGGCTAGATAGACTTTATATCTCACAGGAACATGTGCTTTTAATTCAAGGTCTTGAAACGTACCCAATAACTATTTCAGATCATGCACCAATAATAACTAAAATAAAAACGCAAGGTAATGAAATAAAAATGAGATACTGGCACTTTCCCATCTATCGGTTGAAAAGAGAGGAATTTAAGGAATGGGTTGTGGAATTAATTCAGGAGCTACTAGAGAAGATATTATTATCTTCTGAAAGCATAGCTAAGGAGTGGGATAAAATTAAAATGGAGTTTAAAACTAGGTTGGAAATAAAAGAAAGGGAGATACGGTTAAGCAGTAACAAGAATTATTTAGAGGGACTGACAAACATTAAAGTATTGCAAAATAGGGGGAATCTCTCAGAACAAAAAAAGGAGCAACTGCAGAATGCTAAACAGAAAATAAAGTATCACCTCGATAATATGCACGAGTTTAGAAAGACTGCTGTTAAGCAACTGTTTTTTGATAATAATTCTAGAGCACAAAAAACTTTTAGCACAACAACTCAGGCAACAAAAAGTGGAAAGGGCAGTCAGCAAGCTTAAGGAGCCTATAACAAGGAAGATCACAAGAGACCCTGTAGAAGTATTAGAAATAGCTTGAAAATGTTATGAAAATTTGTATAAAGCATTGAAATATGGAAATCAAGAAAAGGTATAAATGGAGGGTCTATATTATATCATCAAACGCTTAAAAAAGCGAACGCTGATTGATAGACCTAATTTAAGCGAAAGCTTATAATCTCGAACTGTCAGATCAGCGATTTTTTTCCCAGGGAAAAAAATCGCTGACCCAAAACACATACACACAACACAAGCACACCAAACAAACAGAAATCCACACACATACACCTAAAATCTGATACCTAACCCTACACTAAACTATGCACACACCATTAACTACCCACTTACCTTAACCCAAACCCTAACCCTAAGGTCCGTCACTATCGCACACTCACCTCACCCGCTCCCTAACCCTAACTCACTTAAATCCACCCTAACCCTCATGTCCACTCAATCGCACACACACCTAACCCGAACCCTAACCCTAACTCACCTAAATCACCCTAACACTCACATCCACACAATCGCACACTTACCTGAATCTGACCGGTAACTTTCCACCATAACACTGAAAATACCGAAGCAACAGAAATGGACAACCAAATTCCTTCCCTAGGAAAAAATTTGAGTTTCTGTTGCTTCGATATTTTGCAGTTTCATGAAAATAAGTTAGATCAATCAGCGTTCGCTTTTTTAAACATTCGAGAATATAATATAGACCCTAAATGGAAATGTTTATGGAATAATTAAATATGCCAAAGTTAGAGGCAGATGAGGTTCGGTTACTAACAGTTAATATAGGAAGGGATGAGATAAAAATGGCTATGTATAACCAATCAGAACCAAATAGGAAAGCCCCCAGAAACAGATGGCATTTCTGTGGAAGTTTGGAAGTTAGGAAGGAAAAACTGATAAAGATCTGGAAGGTTTTGTTTAACAGTATATTAAGAGGAGAAATACCAAAATCCTGGAAGAAGGCAGCGGTAACGGTAATACCTAAAGTGGGTAAAGATCCATCGGCTCCAGATTCATACAGGCCCATTTCAATACTAAAACATGATTATAAAGTGTTTATGTCTATACTGGCCAAAAGAATGGAAAAAGTGATACCAAAATTGATATATATGGATCAGTGTGGTTTTGTGGAGGAGACATAACCATTTGACAATATTAACAGAGCACTGATGATCCAGACTGAAGCAGAATGTAAGAAAGTACCACTTTTATTGGTGGGTCTTGATGCAGAGAAAGCATTTGACAGAGTAGACTGGGACTTCATGAGCAGGGCAATGGAAGCATTTGCTTTTTCTGATACAATTATAGTATTAATTAGAAGAATATATGAGGGATTGGAGGTGTGAATTAAAGTGGGTGGGGTCCTCTCTGATAATTTCTGATTGAGTACAGTAACCAGGCAGGGTTGCCCACTTTCCCCTTTGTTGCTTGGATTATATTTAGAACCACTGGCAAATAAAATAAGGGACTAAGAAATTCAAGGATATAGTCAGATAGTAGTCAGGAAAAGCTGGCTCTATTTGCAGATGATATTATTTTTTACTTGATAAAACCAGAAAAGGACATTACAATGTTGTAGAACAGATAGTTTCAAATCTTCTTGAGATACTAAATTAATGAAGCTAAAACAAAAGCAATAGCAGTAAATTATGTACCCACACATGAATTGGTCCAACAATATCCATATTTATGGGTACATGATAAAATGAAGTATTTAGGAGAATGGATTAGAAATTACTCTGTGGTGGCAGCTAAGGATATGTGGGAAGAGACTAAACAGAAGATAATACAAAAATTCCAAAAGGTAAACAAAAAAGCTCCGTCAAACAAGGGTCCAAACACAGAGTTTAATGCAATAAAAGTGAAGTGCTTTTCGTCTACCAAAACAAATGGGTAGACTTCATCAGACAAGACACATTACAAAGACAAATGCTTTAAATACTTTTTGAATGGTGAAACAACACACGTAATCCACTAACCAAAGCCTGTTAAAAACGCAGCCAAAACCCTCTGAACCTCCCACAATAAAAAATAACCCTTTGTTGCACTTCAACTAAAACAATGTATAAAAAACTCCCTATAAACAAACATAACTAGTAAATACATCTTGTCTGATAAAGTCTACCCATTTGTTTTGGTAGATGAAAAGCACTTCACTTTTATTGCATTAAACTCTGTGTTTGGACCCATGTTTTATGGAGCCTTTTTGTTTACCTTTTGGAGTTTGTGCTTCTTTCTTTTGAAGTTTTCGATAATACAAAAATTGAGAAACTGGAAGTTTTGTTATATGGATATGGATACTAATATACAAGCCATTAAAATGTTTTTAGTCCCTTTAGTCTTATACACAAGTCAGGCATACATTTATCAACCAGAGAAGCTGTGGATAGGAATTAAAAAGAGTTGAAAGATTTTATCTGGGAAGAGAAGACAGCAAAGGTCAAGTGGGATAAGCTGATTCTACCAATAGAACAAGGCAGACTAGGATTACCTAATTTGAGAGGGTATTTTAGAGCAACACAGTTAAGGCTCTTTTCCATAGCACAAACAGAAAACTATAATTAAGTGGAAAGGAATGATGCTGACACAGAGAGGAAGCTCAAGAAATAATGAGAGATTAGGATTTTGGATGCAGATTCTTAAGGAGAACAACCAAAATCATACAGAGTTTTATATTCATAAAATAGCAGGGAGTATTCTAAGAACCAAACCAGCATGACAATAGAGAAAAGAGATTTTGCCAGTTGGGATGACTGCGGTTAGGGTTACAAATAGTAGGCAAGAGAGGGCTGGAAATTATTGGAGAAAACTGGCAAAAGAAGCATGGTATTGGGAGCAAATAACTAGAAAGGGAAAGGTAACAGAATGGGAAGAGGCCAAGAATGTATTTGGACAACAGGTTAGATATTGCCTTCCTATCAAGGATTGATATCAGAGTATAGGCAAAGAGAAAGAAATAGGGGGCTACTAAACAAAAGACCAGCACTGGTAGAGTTTTTAATAGAATCTAGAACAGAAGCTGCCATTCAAAAAGGAATAATTCGTAAGGCATATAAAATACTGCATGATAACTATTTATAAGACTCAATCAGAGGAGCTTAGAAAGGATTGGGAAGCGAGAATGGATAATCAATTCACACAGAGACAATGAGGGGATATATGTATATCTCCCAAATATGCAACAAAGTCTAGAAGATTTAGGTTCTTTGCATGGAAGTGTTTACACAGGTATTTTTATACCCCAAGTAGACTGCAAAGAATTTTTCCTCAAGTGGATAGCAAATGTTGGAGGTGTGACAGGCAAGAAAGAGGTAGCTGGGAACATATTTTTTGGGAGTGTGGTGGGCTGGTGGACTTTAGGGATTCCCTGCAGACCACTCTGTTGGAGATGCTGGGTGAAAAGATTGGACTGACAGGGGAGAGATGATTTTATTGAGTTATGCTACAGAATCGGAATTGCCTAGACATAGTAAAGCCTTGCTGAGTTTAATTATGGTGGCTGCCAAAAAAGCAAATACTAGAAAACGGAAATCAAAGTCTAGACCAACTTTACCAGAAGTAGTGAATACAGTAAAAGAGATAAAACAACTGGAAATGGGATCTTTAGAAAAGAGAAGGAGCAAACTACACAGGAAAAAATGGGAATTGTGGGAACAATATATGCAGAGCAGATACGAGGTTTAAGAGGCAGGAATTGAATGCGCCATATAATGCTTAACTGACAATGACTGGATGGTTTATAACTGACATATAATGTTTGCAACTACAGTTGTTTCAATGGCGCCTGTGACATAAACTGTTTACAACTAAAGTGGTATAATTTTGTATGTTTTTCATTTATATAAATGTAAGATTGCCTTTGTCATATGTGAACATTTAATAAAGATGTTTGGGGGGGTGACCTCAAGTCAGCCAGATTTGCTGGTTCAAATGGAACAAGTGTTAGCTTCTCTAACACAAAATTAAGATGCCAAGGAGAGGCCACCATTTTTCTTGGAGGCCTCTGAAGCAAAAACCCTTTCAAAAACATTTTGACATGAGACTGCATTGAAAGAGGAGGAGCCATGGACAGAATGGCTGAAATGGCCAATAAATGAACCTTCATAAAGGAATAAGAAAGGCCATAAGATAGTAACTCACACAAATATTGTAAACCATAGAACAACTAGCCCTAAATGGGTGCTGGTTGTTATTCATACCAAGCAGAAAACCTTTTCCATTTGCTAATATATAATTTTCTAGTAGTAGACTTTCTAGCCTCCATTAGTACCTGCTGCCCATACTCAATATGCAGGTACATAAAAAGAATTAAGATCCTATCATCCAGGCAGTCAGCTGAAGTTGATTGATGTTGGGGTGTATCAAACATCCCTGTTCTTGTGTGAGTAGATCCAGTCTGTGTGGAAGCTTGTGGTAATTGCCACTGGTCATTTCTGAAAGAAGGGAGAATCATGGTTGCCTGGGTGAGAAGGCAGTCACCACAGTGACCTTAGGGGATTCCTTCTGAAGATTCAGAAGCCCTGGATTTTAGTGAAAAGGGTGGAAAAGTATACAGGAACATTCCTGTCCAAGGAAAAGAAACAGCATCTGTCTTCCAGGCCTTCTTGCAAGGACTTCTGGAGCAGAATCTTCCCATTTGACTGTTCAAAGTGGAGGCTAAGAGGGCTACATGAGGAACTCCCCATATAAGGATCAAATCTTGGAAGACCCCTTGACCTAGTTCCCATTCATAATGGTCTGCAGTCATCCTGCTCAGCTTATCTGCCACACAGTTTTGCTCTGACGGAATGTAGGATGCTTGAGTGAGACTGTGCTGTGAAGCTATATTCCAAGCTAACATGGCTAGCCTGAAAAGGGAGCATGACCTGGTTTCCAGGCTTGTTGATGTACCACATGACTGTGATACAGTCTGTAACCACCTGAAGAGGTCCGGGGACCAATGATGGTTCAGAGAGTTGAGTGCCTTGATCACGGTAAGCATCTCCTGAATATTTATGTGCTTGAGCCTGTCCTTGATGTCCCACATGCTCTGCACTCCTGTCCTTTCTGAAACTGCTCCCCAAGCAAAGTCCAAAGTGTCTGTGGTAACCAAATGCTATGGAGAAGAGGAGACCTGGATTTAAGGATATCTGCTGTCTCCACCAGAAGATTGTTCTTCTAATAAACCCCAGCATTAGAATTTGAAAAGATAAAGGGTGCTAATGCTGGACCAAAAAGATTTCAGATACCACTGTATCTTTCTCATGTGGGGTCTTGCCAGGGGTAGGATGGGATTCATAGATGCCAAGAGACCCCAAATCCTGAGGTATTCCCCCAACAGTGATCGGATTCTGAGTGGAAAACCTTAGAAATAGATCTTGATAAAGATCTATTTTTTCCTGTAGAAAAAGAACTCTTTGAACTGAGGTGTCTATTTAGCATCTCAGAAACACAGTCCTGTGTGAGGAAGTCAAGAAAGATTTTTTGAATGTTATCTCAGAATCTTGGCTTGTGTAGGAGATCTCACACCCAAGAGACACTTAATAAAAGACTCTGCAAAGATAAGTAGGTTGTTTAAATATGGAAAAATTATGGATACTCTGTAGCCTGCAATGAGCTATAACTGGAGCTAGATACTTTGTGAACATTCTTGGTGCAATGGACAGTCCATGGGGTAAGGCAAAGAACTGATAATGTGATCCAGACATACAAAATCCTAAGAAGTATATGGAGACTGCATGCACAGGGATGTGATAAGCATCTTTTAAGTCTAGTGTTAAGAGGAAAAAGAGGTAACAGGAAGTGAAGTGACATCATGTTGAATTTGGGGACTATTGCAAACAGGCTTAGGAAAGAAAGATCCAGAACTGGTCTCCAAAAATGTTCTTTCTTTGGCACTAGGAACATCCTTGAATAAAAACTCTTCCCCATCTGGGAAGGAGGAACTGGTTCTATCACTCCTTAGGATAACATGTGATAAAGATCCTTTAGAAACAAAACAGTCTGATTTAGAGGATAACAAATAACTACAATGGAAAGAAGGAATTTCCTCCCACTGCCACCAGTAACCTTGATGAATGATATTCAGAACCCATTTATCTGAAACTATCTGTTGGCAAAGAGGAAAATGGAGATTCAGACTTTCTGGAAGAAAAAATGGGCTAGGGTGGAAGGGATTCACAAGGTTTCATAAACAGTCATTCAGACTTATTGGACTGTCCTTGGTTTTGGGAGGTTCAAGAATTCTTTATGGACCCTCCTTGCCGTTTCTTCTTAAACATCTGTTTACCTGTATTTACCTGAGACTGTTTATTTTGTTTTTTTTTGTTTGTTTTTTTTTTCAAAACTGGATGAACAGATAGAACATCCCTTGGAAAAATTGGAAAAAGAGGGCTAAAAACTCTTAAAGATTCTCTGGATCAGCTTGCCCCTTTCATAACACTTTCTGATCACCTCTGTAGAAGAGAGTCCAAACATTAAATCTATCCAAAAGAAAATTTAAAAGCCCATTTTTAACATTGTCTGGGAGGTTCTGAGAATGCGGCCATGCAAACCTCCTCAAAACAGAGCCAGTGGCCACAGCCCTGGAAGAAGTATCAACAGAGTCATACACACACTGCAAACAATGAGTGGTGATCTGTGCAACAGAAGAAACCAAGTTATTGAAAGTACATTTTTTCCTCACAAGAAGAAACTGCAGATAAAACTTTCCTCATACTTTCACAAGTTGTAAAAACAAACGTTAACAAATGAGCCTGACAATTCAGAATTCTGAAATTCAGAGTTGCTGAAGTATATACATTTTCCCCCACACCTATCAATAATTTTCCCATTATTATCAGAAAGAGTAGGACTGGAATTAAGTATGTGCTTAGCAGCAGTGGGATTAACTAAGCTATAGCTGCTGAATTATGTTTGGGAATAGTGTATAAAAGTTTAGAAGACCAAGGAACGTTATACACCCTATCTGCCTTTTAGTGGCTGACACACACACACACACACACACACACACACACACACACACACACACACACACACACACACACACACACTAAAGCAGACACAACAGGAGCAATAGGTGTAGTTTTGGAAAAATCCTTCTGTAACAACTCACAGTATTTTCTGAGGGAGTGAGTAACCTCAGTGTTTTCCCACTGAAAACACTGGCACATTTGAGCCATAGTCTCACAGAAAGAGAAACCCCTACAGGAAGAATCAGAAACTGAGCTCTCAGAAATCTGAGGGAAATAGCCTGTATCTTGCTGCATCTTCCTGTTCAGGTTCAGAATCTTAAATCTCTTCAGGAAAGAAAGAATCTCTCTTTCTCCTACTAGAACCTACTTTATACAGGGCTGGTGTTAGCATTTTGGGTGCACCAGCAAATGTCAAGTAACAGGCCCCCTAAGCACTTCCAGACTTACATATTACTTTGTCACTGCCACTCCTCCTAAGCAACCTTTTAGTTCATGCTGCAAACTTTTAGGACTACTATGCACAAACTGACCTGTAGGTACAATGCTCTTACATTACAATGGGCCTATGTATCACACTATATTGGCCCATCTCACAAAGGGATATTTACAGTTACTGGGATTTAATGGCATCAGTGATACCTTTCCACCCCACACACTTCCACTCCTCACCTCTATTTCTCCTCATCTTGGGCTCCTCATACAATGCTCATTACTTTTTTGTCTCACATTTTGTCTTACTATTCAGCTTTTTCAATAAGCTGTAACATTCGGATCTATATTAAAACGACGAAAGTTCAGAATTTCGAATGCTCACACGAGCGGAAATTCAGGAACTTAATGTTATCTTTTGATTGCAGTACAGTGAAGATCAGAATATTTGCCCTTTCCTCACTGTAGTGCAATCTCGGAGTTGGAATATATATTTAGTGGGTAGTGTGTGGGGGCACTGCCCTCCACAATAGTGATTTCGAGTTCTTGAATTTCCACTCACGTGAGCGTTCAAAATTTTTAACTTTCGTCATTTTAATACAGACTCTAACTTTCTATATGGCCTGAATTGCATTTTAAAGTTTTTTTTTTCTTTTTACACAGCATTTTAATATAATGATGGCTTTAACAGAAATTATGATTAAGGAAAGAAATTCACTGTTGCTGTTCAGCTTTAGTTTTCCTTACATCCTTTCAATACACCTTTCCAGTAATAACTGTTAAGGAAATAACTCAACTAAGCCAGGGATCAAGAAGCCATAGGTTAAAGATGTTCTAGGATGATTTTAGAACATTTCCTCAACCTTTTATTCCAATTGTGGCCTAAACAAAATCATGAGTGAAACACGAATTTCAGTTTTATTTTTTTTTTTTCTTTCAAGGAGGATATACATTTTGTCCAAGGCTTAATGTTCAAAGCTGACAAAATAGTAGCTCACAATAAACTAACAAATCAGTTGTTTTAGGAATACACAGATCCTGCCTGAGAACACTGTCTGGCTCCCTACCCCCCCCCCCCCCCCAAAAAAAAAAACATTCACTGCCTATGCATCCCTCTGGTGTTAGATTAGGATGAAGTTCAAACTGCAACAGCCATGTATTTCAAGTGACTACTGACATACATATACGCACCTTGCCTCCTCAGTCCTCACCCCTAACCATCAAGGCTGTATACATGCCTGATGTGTAATTGTGAAGAAAGTATAAAAAATTATAACAGTACTGTATTTTATTTGTTGCTCCTAGGCAGTCCAGTACCCCTACACAAGCTATAATAGTCTTCTGTGTACACTTCTGAGGTCTATCAGAAAAGTAAAAGAAAGAATGACCACATTGTCCTCAGCCCAAGCACAAGTTCCAATGACCTCCTGTGCATAACTCTAAGGTTTGACTGTGATGAAACTTAAGAAAAAGTGATAAACACACAATTCCCAGCACACCCAATTCCCAGCACTCTGCACATAACCTACAGCAGCTTTCTGTACACACAGATCTGAACAGGGCTGGTTTTAGAATGGCTGATGTTGAGAGCAGAGGCCATTATCAGTTTTATCCTAACAGGGTCATATCACAACCCTGTTGAGGTTAAAGAGTGTAATCAAAAAGTTAATAATTTTTTTCTCCTCATTTTTCTCCAACCAGCAGCAGCAGCATTTGTGGGGCCCTCACATGGTCAAGGATGATTAAGGGACCCCCCTGAATCTATTTATGCAGTCTGAGGAGTGTGGGCCAGCAGATTCCTAGATCTGTCTGAATGTTCTGTAATACATTGTATGGCTTACTTTTGAAATATAATTACTTGTACCTGCATTTTTTATTGATACCCAGAAGAATAATGTCTGTATCCTGGCATTACTGAGTGAGTGCACAGATAAAAATCAGTGATACTGTTACACACACACACACAATCCATAACAAAACTAGTTTTGAACTTATTTCAGCAAATAGCAATATATTATGCAACACTGGTACTGCCACACCAGATCAGCCATTGCTGTTTAGCAGTTGTCAAACAGCAGCAGGGATGTCACTTTTATTGACCTCATCAAGGAGTAATGCATACTTGTCACTGTCCCTGATTTCACAAACCTTCACTGATTTTGTTCTGTCCTTCATAAAAAGTTTGATTTGCTGATATATCATTCAGGATTACAGACAGTCAATACATCTTTTATACTTCTTATTGTCCCAAAAATGCATGTTGATGCAAAAGGTGTTATTTCTATTAACTTTTTAAGTGAATTAGAGTAATAGTTAAAACATGTTCCTGATTTTGAGCCTTTATTCTGCTATTATTTTTGGCATTGTGCTGAATTCTTCAGTAAACAAGTTGAAAGTTATAATATCTGGTGTTCTTCCAGTACTTATACAACTTACAGAAAGAAAAAAAAAACATCCCTGAAAACTGGAAGCAGCAGCTCTTATTAAAATCCAGTGTTTGCATGGATTTCATTCACTCTGGGCTGCTGATCTCTCTTGTGCTTGCCTTGTTCACGTTCATTATCTGCTTTATCCTATTACAGTAATATCACAGTTCTGCTCAGGTAAAGAGCATAATTAATCATTTTTTTTCTCCTCATTTTCCCCAGCCAGCAGCAGCTTCTGTGGGGCCCCCACACAGTCAAGTATGATTAAGCCAGGGGCACTATGTTAGTGGTAAGATATTTAATTAAATTGTGAAGCCTGTTGCTTAATAAAACACAGTTACTATAACCAGAGATATCTTCGAATTTTAAAAGAAATATAAATATGAGTTGTTATCCAGCTAGTTTAGTAAGTATACAAGACTCCTGTACTAGCTTTTGCTGGTTTGATGGACTCATTACAAAATATCAAGATAATATAACGTGCTGTGGTTGGGTGCCCCCCTCCCCAGGAACAGGGGGCCCCCAGTGACCGCAGAGTTTGCTGGTGCCTAAAGCTGGCTATGACTTTATAAGAAAGGATCAATAGCCTGAATTAAACCCTGAGCCAGACCCACTAAACTACTCCTATCCAAAGAAAATTGAGGAGGAGTATATACATGCTTGATTTTCTGTTTCTTTTTGACAGGAAAAATGGGGCCAGTCTTGTTACTAATGGCAGCAGCTGCTTCCCCAGGGATGGACAAAGAACTCTGACACAACAGGGAAACCTTTCATTGTTTCCTCTCCCAGGACTGGCAAACAGGCAAGCGTGGCTGTGCATACCCACTGAGAAGGCCCCCAACAGCTGCAGTGGACGTGGCCAACCCCCAATCCATAGTGGCTGTAGGTACTACACCAGACGGATCTGAGGTAAAAGATGAGTGGTCTGAGGTACAACTAATGGCCACAGCAACCTGGGAATAAGGCAAAATTGTAGTCTGCCATTGTGGGAAAGACTGTTTGCTTATTGTTTTCTTTTTGTGTCTGGAAGAAGGCATAATAGTGCAACCAGTAGTTTCCTCATCAAGATGATAATGGTGCCTCTTTCCCAGGTAAGACAAGCTGCTGGTGAACACTACCTGTTCATTAATGTTACTTTGTTACACACACACACAGACACAGACACACACACACATACACATGGTAGCTGTCTTAAGTGGGTGGGAGAAGAGGCATGTTGTATGATGTATGACAGCAGCAACTTGAAATATATGACTGGGCCCTTTATTTATTCACTTTCATCCCATTTTAACATCAGAGGGAGTCATAGAAAGTGAATATCTTTTTTTATTCTTTTGACAAAGCGATAGACACTGTTCTAAGATATGACTTGTGTATGTTTGCAAGCATTTATCTTCTCAGTTTATTAGGCGTTACTTTTTTGTCAACTTGAATCATTAAGCCTCAGGCACAACTTATTTTTTTCCTTGAAAAAAAGATAAGATAGAATTTCTGTAGTTAGTTATGATTTTTGTCCAGGCCATAATTGTAACAAAAGGATGGGGAAAAACATCTAAAATTTATCTCACAATATATAGAATTCCATGGCTTCTGAGGTCTAAGCAGCCTCCAGACTATCAGCTTAATTCTGTTATCTCCTCCATAGTTATTACACTGCAGCCTTGGCCGTTTAGGAAGTAGTGAAAGGATGCAGGAAGAAACTGAAGAGTAAAAATGAATTTCTTTCTTTAGCCACAAATTTTCTTCAGGCCATCTTTGTCCCCAAAGGTTTGGAAAAAAAAGTCTAAAATACAGCTTGGAGAATCTACATCTCAGTTGGGGGTGGGGGGGGTGAGACCTCCGGCTTAATTAGATTTTTTTGGCTCATTTATTATGGTGTAATTGTGGACAGTTGGGATATACTGAAATAATGCAGGAAAAATCTGAAGTGTGCAACAAAGTATGAGAAAACAAGAAAAAATAATCTTAATGGTGTGGCAAGGCCAGGATGGGGAGAAAATAGGGGGGGCACATGGGGAGGGTCAGTGGACAGAAGGAGGCTCATGAAAGCCTTTTCCAAGGGTTTCATTTCACCAAAGGCCAGAGTCAAAATATTCAGTACTGCCAGGGACTATGGCTGCCCATTTAAGCACACCACACAGCTTATCAACAAGGTTTGTTAACAAAATGTTTTATGAGAGTAACACTATAGCACCTGGATAAGGAAAACAGCATGAAATATGCTTGTTTTTGTCAAATTTCAGGGCTACAACAATCCCTTTGATTGTATCTTTATATTTACTACTACATATTATATATCTGCTTACAGTATTATGCAACCAGGTTCTTTATTTACTACTACGAGTCATATACATGGTTGCATACTAGTGTTAAACATGCCCTTGCAGAGACTCCTCAAGCTGCTTAACTTAAGTCTAACTACTGGCTTTGTCCCTGATGAGTAGCGCACTGCAGTGTTGATATTCCTTCATAAGGGTGACCTGGGTAGTTGAAGTCCTATCAGCCTTACAAGCCTCATCTGCAAAACTATGGGGTGTATTATAAGTAACCTCATAAACTGTGATATCAAGACTTTGTTTGACTTGATCCCCAAGAGTCTGACTTTGTGAAGAGTAGATCCTGTCTAATTAACCTGGTTAACTTCTTCAAAAGAGTTACACAGGCTATAGAAATGGCGGCCATACAGTGCATGTGGTATATCTTGACCTGGCAAAGGCTTCAACACTATCCCCCATGGTGGCATCATACAAAATCTAGTTGCTTTAAAAATCAACCCATATGTGGTAAGATAGATAGAAAACTGAATGAAAGACAGAATGGCATGATACAAGTTACAGGTGCCTTATCAGAAATTATGAAAGTGACCAGTGGTGTTCCTCTCAGGGTTCGGTGCTGTGACCTCTCCTATTTAGTATTTACTTCACAGATCTTCAAGTGGAGAGCCAAAACCTGTGGTTTAACAAAGTTTGCAGATGACTGTAAACTGGAGGTACCCAAACTCTGCTGAATGAATTCTCCCAAATAAACTCTTGGTGTACTAAAAACGAGCTCAAAATAAATGTTAAAAAGTGTAGTATCATCATTTTCAGTAGACAGTCCCTCCCCTTAACATACTGTATAGCCAACACACCACTACAAAATGAAAATTTTGTGAGGGACCTAGGAATTTGGCCCAATAGCTCCCTCTCTTTTGGTCATCATATGATAACAGTTGTCAGGAAATCCTTTTATTTAACTTACCTAATTGCCAAAGGAATATCAGCATGATCTAAAGAAGTAACCACTCCCTTAGAGTCAGCACTTTTCATGTGAATTATGAAGTACAACCCCCCCCCCCCCCGGAATATATCTCAGAAAACATATCAAACAGAAAGATCCTAAGGGTTCCTAACCGGTAAAATCACAGGCCTAAAGTCCCTGAAGTACCAAGATATGCTGGAAACTCTCTCCCTTTATTCAGTGTCTAAAATTCGTTTGAGGTGAGATCTGTCTTGCTTGATGCACCATTTGAGACCTAGTTGTCCTGACCCTTCTGTTTCTCTGCATGTATAATATCTCCACCAGTATTATAACCAGGGATATAAATCTTCACCAAGAGATAAATACAGCACAGTGGAGAGGCAACCTTGTAAGGCAGCGCCTCTCATACCTTTGGAATAAACTTCCCCATGTTAAGCAGAGTGATTCACTGTCTTACTTTAAACATAACCTAGATGACTAGATGTGTACCTACAAATTTACTCTGGGTTTTACTGGTATGGCCCTCCTGGTGAAAGGAGGTGCTGCCTGAGAGAGTGTACTGGCAAGGCATGAATGATCATAAGATTCACTGACCTTGAAATATCTAGGAGTCTAAGCTTGGTTTTATGGCTTACTCCCATAGATTGTCAGGAAATCTCTGCCTACACCCATAATGATTCTGAATAGCATAAAGTGGGTGTAAGAAAATGAATGAAGAATTAAATATAGCAAAATGACTACTTCTTGGAAGTCAGTCTAGCACCAGCGAAATGTACCCGTGTAGAAATTTCTATCTAAAACAGGCTATTAGATAATAGAGTGAACACTTATCCTGGTACTCAATGGAAGAAAGGCAATAAAGACTATCTTATGGAAATTAAACCGTACTTGTGAACCTTAACTCTCGACCATATGAAATGTAATGCCTTTTGTACTTTTATACCATCCAGCTGTGATGGCCCTTTTGCACATCTGCAAAATGAACAGCACCAGAACCTCTAGATCCAAGGATTTAAGTCTTGCTTGTGACATAAATAAGACATGTTGGTAAGACAGATATGTATCTCAGAGGATCTCTGTGCTCTGGAACAGGCTCCCCATCTATATGAAGCAGAGTCTATCCCTAACCCTATTTAAACGTAATACTGAAACTTCATAACTAACATAACCCCTCCTAATAAGCACTCATGATACATATGGGCACAACTGGGTCGGACTGCACGGCTAGACTTATAAAGGCCCTGGTGGTCATTAGCCCAGTATATAACTCTGAACCTATAAAGTGTTGTCTTTACTGCTACTAATCACTGGTTGTGTTTGAAAAGGGTTAACAGATCAGTCCACATACCTGGTAAACAAACACCATTCAAATAATAAACTGCCCAGAATTTTGCTGAACATCCCTGATTTTGCCCTGTCACTAGTAAAATATTAGATTTTCTGATAAATCACAAAGGGTCATACCTCTCAGCTCTCCAGAATTTCACAGAATGTCCAGATTATTGCCTCATATTTTTGGGCTGCTTTTCATAGAATCTGTGGTTGTCTGGCAAACCACCAAAGACTGTGCTCAGTAAATAATGAGACATTTAAGTCTGATACTTCACATCCTTCAGTAAATGCATGTGGATGCAATTATTCTAGTACCTTTCTAAGTTTATAAGAGCAATACTTAAAATCTGTCCTTGATTTTTGTCCTTTTATCCCCTATTATTTTTGGCTTTGACCAGAATTCTTAAACAAAAGTTGATAATTATGCATAGGATTATAGTCAGTCACTAACACCAGGCATTAAAGTTTCATACTTCCATTATTCAGAAAATGCATGTTGATGCAAAACCTATTCTGTTAAAATTTTAAACGAATAATAGTTAAAATTGTCCCTGGTTTTGTGCCTTCATTCCCTTGTTATTTTTGGCTTTATTCAAAATTCTTTATGAAATCAACTGATCAGTACATGCTTCAGAAAAACTTGTAGCCGCAGAAAGATGATTTATTGCTGAAATCTCTTTTTGCAGTTGCCTGAGCTTGTGCGTTCCTCAGAAATGGCAATGCAAATGATTCCGTATAATCACTACTCCATCGGCAATTTGAGGGCACATTGGGCAGCTGTTTAAAGCAAGGGGCTCTCTCCCCCTCTCCTCGCTCTATGTTTCTGGCACCCATGACGACAGGCCAATACTACATAGGAGTTCAACAATAATCTACTGTAAGAATCTGAAATGTCTCTGACCAGTAATTATACCAGTAGGAGGCAGTTAAATCCACTGCTACAAATGTAAAAGAAAGTGATGGTGTTATACACAAAGTGGCAGCCGGCATGTTTGATGTACTCAGGATTATGCATTACAAACCAATACACCAAGGATGCAACTAGCTCTTTACGATGAGCATTAAGATGTCTTGTGTACGGTACCCTAGAACCCTGGGGATAACAGTATCATTGATGGTGGGATCTGGTTAGTTATCAATGAAATTAGACAATGTTGTCAAACCATTTTACAGTGTCTGAAAGTGTGTGGTATGACTCCCCTGCTGTTAATTAAATTCTGATGCCTGAAGCAATTGTTCATTTCAAAAATCCTTATGCATTTATAATAGGCATATGCAACCAATTCTCAAAGTAGATTTTCTTTTAATTTACTTGGTAACCATGAAGTTCATAAGCCTTTTCAAACATAACTTGAGAAAATGCACTGACCACTACATATGGCATTTGTAGATACTGATAACCAGTGGAATAATAATGTTTATTTCATAAAGTTTGTGGTTCAGCTGCATTAGCTGAAGCCATAAAGACAATGAACAGAGAGCAATGCTCCAAATGAGGGACAAAAACTCTTCTGCCCACTATATTCCAACTTTTGGCAAGAGTCATCTTTATGAAGCAAGCTACACATTTGTTTGTTCAGCTTTAAACGTTGATTGTCTATGCAGTGTGCAACTGAGAGAAAATACGGGCCACATTATTTTAAGGTGAATAATTTCCAGTGCTATAGGATTTGATGAGACACTTTGCTAAATTATAACATGGTTCAAGATAAAACTGCTTTATTTTTTTTTATCTGTTTAACAATATATCATTTGAATATTAGATTAGTATCACTTAAAGCTTTTTTTTTCAGGGACTCACTAATAACTTTTAAATCTTTGTGGTTCATTAATAACTTTGTGATCACTGTTTCACTTGCAAACACTGTTATACATTCCAAAGAAATAATCTAAAGTAAGTGGGGCGGTTTAAAAAAATTCAGGATGAAAACCAAAGAGCACAGATGTGGAATCTACTGAAGACAGCTGGACAAGAGCAAAGCATCGTATATTTTAACTCTAAAGTGGGGGGGGGGGTAAAACAATTTTGTAACCAAGTTATAGTTTAAATTTGGATGAGGAAAAAAGTAAGATGGCACAGAATTATTAATGCACTGAACTATAAAACATGTATGACTATGCTTCACGAGTTTGGAGAGCACTGCTTTAATACTCAGTAGTTTCCATAGTCCCCCTGTTATCTACTTTCTTCACGGGATGCAATTCACGGAATGTCTTTTGCAATATATAGCACAGAATTTTAATAGACTCAGACATTTAGCTTTGACAACCAACATAAACATAGTATCAATTCTCATTTCACCAAGCTTCCATTTGTATTTTTAAGCAGCTGTCTAGTTTCGCCTTTGCAGTGCACAGTTCTGAAGGTTAGATAAACTGAACATATACAGTCACTGTTATGATAACAAGAAAACCCACACCTAAAACACAGGGTGGAATTTCTTCATAAACATTACATGAGACTTTATTTTAGTAATAGCTTATTTAGTAAACACTCCAGTATGGTTTATTCCCTGACGAAATTGAGATGAAGTTCTTCCAAAATTAGCTAATCATATGACAGTATGTACTGTTCCACGCTTAAGGAACTGATCAGGGAATGTGCCTTGTTTAGTGTAAATATCAGTATAAGCAGCTGACGTCCATTTGGAAAAAGAAGAGTGTCCTTGAAATGAACAGGTGGGGTTTGAAAACTGTTAAGTTCTTTAGAAATCTGTGAAACAATACTATGACTAATACATTTTAATAACACACCATAATATTGCTGCAACTAAAACTGGGCAGCAGAATGTCACAAGTACTGTAAATTGGACTAAAGACTGCACAGACTTTATCACTGGTGTCAAAGTAATAAATGTCATCCCTGGGTACTGATGGTTCTGATCACCTATTGCTTTTAACATTTACAATTCACCAAACATTTACTGGAAATTCACTTATAAAGGTGCCATAGTAAAAGTATCTCTGAATTCAAAACATTACATTCCCTCAAAGAAATGTTCCTATTAGCATGTTATGATGTCAGTTTGTAACCTATTTATTATAGCACATCAAATAAGATACACATTATTAAAGCTCAACAACATTACATTTTGCTTGAAAGGGGAGACAGAAAAATAAGCCTGTATGGTTTACCTTTTTAAATAGACTTAACATTTTACCTCCCCTCTATTGCTGCAATTCCTGTTACTCTTTTTTTTCCAACCGCCCCATGCCCTCCTGAGTGCTGCCGTGGATTCCCTGTCCACTGTAATCTTCTCTAAAACACCTCATAATACTGCAGTGACTGGACCAGGAAAATAAAATTTCCTGGCACTGTAAATATGACTCTACGTAAACATAATTATACATTTCAGATGGATGTAAAGATCACAAGTCTCAGGGAAACAACCACTTTAGTGTAAAATAAATGCAGCACCTGAACGTAATGCTCCAAATTATGTATCTGCTTGGACAGCCATTTTACTGCAACAAAAAATATTTATTTGACCATGGAAGGCAAGTTTCTTGTTTCAACACCATATTTAAATGTTTGCCTTTGCAGGCAATTCAGTGAGCACATAGGATTGAAATTCAGTGAATAAGGGAATTATCAGTGAAACTGAGGTGATTAGGACTCTGAAAAACAAAAGCCAAGAATGCTAACTGCAGCCCTCTTTAATAAACTATTCTGAAACACGTCACAGTTTATAAAAACAGAAAGGACAAAACAGGATAGTGCAAAACATGCTGCTCTAGTAAAACTCTGCATTTGGTTCATAAACGACAGATTACAATCTGCTGAAGATGATTCAGAAGAGAAAAAGAAAATGCCTGCCTTCAGTTATCTTAGCTTTTTACATTGATTATAGTATTTTAATGAACAATTACACAGAATGTGTTTTTTTCTATTTAAGAAACTTTTATTAACCCAACCCTGGTATAATCCAAGGCATTAAAGAAATCTATATTTTGAAGTGAAATGCATTAGCAGATGTTTAAATTCAAAGTTATCACTTTAGTGTCTGTTCTAAAACACTGTAAATCAGCTATAATCAATGTCTACAATTTCATAATTTGCATCCTTAATCCTTACAGTAACTTATTGGCATATACTTTACTTTTTTTATAATTATTACCTTTTTAAGCCCTATTCTAACTATCAGTCCAGTGTGAAACATTATAAAATTAGTTTACATATGTTTATTTGCTTATTGATTCCCAGCACGATCAGTTCACTGTATTTCAAGGCTTTGTTCTGTGATATTATAATGCACTGTAAAGTATGGTTTAGTGCTTAGGGAAGCAAAACAAGCATAAATCAATCATCAGCAGCTATACGTACGTTTACAGATTAGTCCTAGGATAAATGCCTTTTGGGTCATTTTAAGCCTAGCCAATTTCCTATGTTCATAGGTGTTTACTAGGCTAATGACCACAAGGGCCTTTTTAAGCCTAGCCATGCATCCCAAATCTCTGACAAGTTCTGATACTCTTAATAAGTGTAAGGAAGGGTGTTGGAGATTAAACATTTACAAGCAGGGGCCTGGGAGATGAACCATTTACAGGTTGCCTGTGTCCATTAGAGACATATGTGCCAAACCAGGAATTAATTTCCTGTTCCCCATCCAATTGTCCAAATTGCTCTTGAACTGGGATAGGGAGGAACTCTGTTTCACATGGATAGGGAGCCTGTTCCATAGATGGGATAGTCTTTGGGATATGTACTTGTCTCTCCAGTAGGTCCTATTTATATTACAGCCAAGGTTTAAGTCTTTAGAACAGGTAATTCTGCTGTTGTTTGTTTTATGGATATGCAGGAGGTCCACAGAGTGGGGTCTGACAATGTCCTGTATGACAGGCATAGATCTCCTCTCAAAAGCATGTAGGAGACAGAATACAGGGATAGGGCCTTGAGGTGGTCTGCATAGGACATTTTACTTATGCCCTGTATTCTTTTAGTGAGAAACCTCTGTGGACGTTCCAATTGTTGGATATGCCTGGTTAGGTACATACCAAAGGGGGCATTGTACTCAATGATAGTTCTGATGAATGCCAGATACAGGGGAACAATGACTTCCTTGGACTTAGATCCCATACCTTTTTTTATAGGTTGCACAACATAAAATGATTTCCTCACTACAGCAGACACGTGATGGTCAAAGGCTTGATTACTATCTATGTGTGTCCCTAAGTCTCTGACTACTGTGTCAGCACTAAAGGGTGTGTTGTCAATATGATAGTTACCAGGAGTGGATGACTTCCCAAAGGATACTATTATGCTTGGCATTTAATTTTAGCCCATGGCTCTGACACCAGTTGTTTGTCTCTGTAATCTCCTCCTGCAGAACATTTGTGTCAGTGTGGGAGTCAATGACAGCTCCTAATTTGCAATAATCTGCAAATTTTGCCAGCCAGAGACCACTGACATTCAAAGAAATAAATGCCAAAAAGGAGCAGTCCAAGGACTGATCCCTGAGGGACTCCACTTGTGACTGGTCTCTTTGTAGATGTGGACTCCCCAATTCTAACTTCCTGGGTCCTGTCTGTGAGCTAGTTGGCTATCCACTAGGTGACATTCAAGTTTGTACCTAACCTCTTGAGTTTGTCAACAATGCCCAAGTGGGGTATTGTGTCAAATGCCTTGGCCAGGTCAAGGTAGGCAGTCTGAACCATTTTCCCTAATCCATTGGTTTAGTTACCTTCTCAAAGAGAACTCAAACCATACTTCTTGTGTATGTAAGGTAAACACCTCAACCATTATGCCAACCTCCAACCCCACTCCAACACAATGGGAGTGATTTATGGGTAAGCCATAAACAGGTACATTAAAAGCAATGTACCAGTATTTGCCAAGTAAATAGCATATTCCATGTTGATTACAAACATAAATATGTAGGTATTTGCATGATGAAATGTACGTAAATGAATTAAGATATGCACTTGGAGTTCTATTATATACTCTATATTGGGTAATTACTTTTACAAATATATAACACATAAGGGTACTCAGAGTTCTTCCCAACCATGGTGTCCCTTTTTAAAAGGCTCTAGTACCAGTGAGGGAACTCCCATCAACAAAATGCAATAAATGAATAATTCAGGTATCAGCACATAAAAACACTCTCAGAAGTGAATCAAACAAGGAACATGTAGTTCGGTATGCAGATGCTTTGCAATTCATATTCACTCAGTTTGCACTGTATATATACATCTGCCACATGACAGAGCTACCAGGACCAATTTAACTCATCACTTTTACTGCAGTGCCATCGTTTTTCTGGTTCTGATTACAACTGCGTAAACCTTTCCAGTAATAATGAGCCATGGGTGGCACAGCCTGCACTCATGGGCAGCTTACTGGAAGCAGCTGCACAGCATCCCACATGCCCAGTATATGAAACAACTAGATGAAAATGGACCAGACCAGAGAGCAAACATAAGTACAGTTCTACTATGAAATACCAACATCTTGAAAGCTGACAAACTGAAATTACAAAAAATGCCCAAAATACAGAAAGGTGAAAAAAATGTTATTGCTTTTGCAGGGGGGCACAAGCCCCACTCTACCCTGGATTTGGAGGGGGGGGCAAACATTTCACACCCCTCAAATTTATATCAACTCCACAGCCATACCAACTCACTGAAGGGAGAAATCCCCCAAAACATGTGAATTATTTTAAGTGCACACTTTTAATGATTGCAATGACAATGATTTCCTATGGGAAAAAAACAGAAGGTGTTATGCTTTTCATCTTTTTTCCTATGTGCCACCAATGCTCGAGTAATTTCACCTCGTCTGTAGGCAGACTGTATTGCCTGATAGACCTCATAAGCTCACTACATGGGCAAGAAATTACATAGAAAAAAACTGACAATTTTGCTTATGTTAATATTGTGCATTAACAAAAATAATGAACAGACATATGCATGTCCCTGCATGAAAACTCTCTGACATTTTTTAGCAATAACAATTACTTAGAATAATCTCCCTCAAACAACAGTCAAGGACAGTTAAAGGATAATATCTAACACCTAATAGTAATGTCATCATTATAAAATACTTTTGCTTCTAATTAATTTAATCCTAAGAGTGCTATTTACAAAAAACATGACATATACTGTTTATTGTCCTGAGGTGTTTCTGCAGTTTCTCAGCACAATGCTCACCCCACCCCACCCCGAAATGTCATGTTATTTCCTTATGGCATTTGTCACATCATCTGCCCATCATGTAAACACAGGACAAAATGAACTGGGTGGCCAACATATGCAGATTTGTATTACAATCCTTTGACAGGATTTTAAATGAGATGATAAACAGGTACCCTGATTTTCCATTTTTCTTGGATACCAGTAAATCACAAACTTAGACTGTAGGAATGCTGAAAAAACATCAGATTTTCATTGAATCTGGCATTTTAGGCCATAGCTCTCATTCATCACAACCCGTATTTCTTACTTATAATGTGTCAGCTTACTTTCAATGCTTTGTGCACATAAATTGTTTTAATTTTGCATATATAGAGATGCACTAGAAAATTATAATAAAATTATAGCAGTAAATGGAAATAAATTACAGTTTCATCTCATGACAATAATATTGGATTTTTTTGAGAACCATAAATTAGTGTCCCTGATGATAAACCTGTAGTCCTCATTTTGTCTTACTTTGGTAGGTATTATGACCACCACCACCCTCTAAGGACCACATTCCTAACACACAAACAATTGCTCATTATTTTTCCACTGATGCAGGTGATGACTTTCAGAATAAAAAGAGGCATTCTTCCATTCTGGAAAAAGTAAACTGCTGTATATGAAGGACTGGTTTCAGTGAAATTATGGCCAAACACATTGATTCAAGCACTATGATCTAAAAAATATTTACAAAGATCATGTATCCCTGACAAATACTCCTGCATCTCTGTTAATGCAGTCTACAACAGATGTCCCTAAACACTTTCCAAATGAAAAAAGATAATAAAATATAATGTCAACAAGACTGATACCACAGAAGTATTTCTGACCCATCTGACAAAATTGCGATAGACCTGGAAAAGTACTGCTAGTTACAACTAACAGATGACACAGCAGTTGTAATAAACAGCTCATGCAGCATTCTGAAGTGGAATGCAGTACTATGACAGTCACGGGTGATGTGACTGAATGTGCGAAATGTGTAATCAGATTTTCCTCCTCAGAACTTAAGTTGCAGCCATAGCAATACCAACAATCACAGACGGCTGTGGCCAAACTCAGAAAATGGATTTATAAAAATTTGTTCAATTGCCCCTTTATAGGAATATTCAGTATTCATAATAAATAAATAAATTACTTTAGCGGTAACAGTTAACAGATTGATTTCATCTTTCCTAACAATGATTTAACAATATATACAAATTATGTACATCAGTACAAGTTAAGTGTTTCTCCTTCAGTCATCATTATAAACACATCCTATTAAAAAATTCATAGTTTAAAAAGGAATATTTAAAATCCGGAAAACAGTAATTGTTTCTGTTATAAAAGAATGAACATTAATCTACCTGTCTGTATAAATTTAAGTACAGTATTCTGTAGTCTTGACATTGTCTGAAACTTATTCCTTTAAAAATAAGTCACCAGTTGCACAGTATTTTTCATTACCTTCAAAAAGGGCACTAGAGCAGTGTGTCTGTCTCTCATTACATATGCCTGCAGCCTTTCTTAAGTGCATACATGTCTGACTTATGTGAGAAAGGAGTCTATATTACGTTATTGATTGCTAATGTAATCGAAAACGTAGTAGTCGACCCGTAAATGTCACAGTGCAGAACCTCGAACGTTTCAACAGAGATCTCCACACAGTGCAGAAATGAAAGTTTTCCATTGTCTGCACTGTAGTGCGATCTTGGAGTTGGTATATTTAAGTAGCGGGGGGGTGTGGGGTGCACAGTTTCCCTCGTGGGAGGTGCAGGGGGTTTGTCCACCTGCTTACAGTGTTTAAATGGTTTGTTTGAGTAGGTTTTTTCTTTTTATCAAGTGTTCAACATTTTAGAACTTCGACATTTACGGGTCAACTATTACGTTTTCGATTACATTAGTATTCGATAATAATAACGTAATATAGACCCGTAAGAAAGCCTGCATGTTACAGTGGGTAAAACTCAAAGCAAAAGACAACAGTTCCTGCTTTGAACTGAGTAACTATGAAATAGTACTTTACACCGAGTAAGTTAGTACCCACAATGTCTGAATCACTTTGTCTAGGAATCTTATTCTATTACTTCCTTAAAAAAGTATATTTATACATCTAAAAGAACAACACATTCACAATGCTTCAATATGACCATCTACTGAGAAAGAGCACATTGCAGCTACATATATTACAGTTATACATATTAAAGAATACAATGCCTACTCATGAAGAAAGCAAGAGGCAGACAGGTTTTGACATACCTCAGGGTAGGGGTACAGTATGGGAAGCAGGAGAATGTAGTGAAGGATAACAGGCAGAAAGGATATAAAGAAAGGGGTAACAAAGCAAATAATTCATAAGCAAAGAAAGTGCTGGATTCACTAATGGAATCTTTGCACCTGATAGTGAGATCAAGCAAATGGAAAAGCTAAGGGAAAAAGAAAAGCATACAGAAGTATTTTTCACAGTAAAATGGCAAAGCCATGGCTGGAGGCAGATATAGGTAGTTACAGACAGACAGATATACAGGCTTATCTGACTCATAGGGAATTTTTTGTTTGCCACCAGTGCTAATATCCATTTATTTCTAGTGTATCACTCATGCTGTTGCTAAACTATTAACTGTAGAAGCAGTAATTTCAATGTCAGGGCTTAGGATGTTGCTACTAATGAGGTACATTGTGTAGCCCAAATGCACACCCCCCCCCCCCTGTGATGTGTCAAATCTGTAATACAAAGCAGGTAACATACAATTTATTGTAAACTACTCTTCAGCACTGTTGCATTTTAGATAATTACTGCTGTAGAATTAATGCTCTGAATACTCTAAAATTCAAAACACTTTATAATAGCTTTTCAAATAATCTGGAAAGTAAATGACTTCAAACTATTTACCCAAATACATGTTAAACTTCTTGGTATAAGGCATTTGAATATCACTGTATGCATAAAAACAAAAATAGTGTGTTAACAGACAGGATTTGTGTGTATATGAGGGAGGGAATTATATACACAAAGTAATCTGAGAAAATCTGATGCATTAAATTTAATATAGATTAGAACTTCAATGACACTAAACCCATGCACACAAACATAAAACAAGTAAAACATTTTTATGTAATACCCACTTATTTCTGTCAGAGTCTTATATAAAAGTAATTATCAGTGTTTAGCCAAAGGTTATCTGGGTGATAATTTTTGTTGGAAGCATGTCCTTTCTGTAATCCTCCCCTGAAATTGACATTTTACATACAATTAACTTAAAATATACAAAAATAATTCCTAGATAAAAGACAAAGAAGCATTTAATTTCTGCCATTAATTAATTTCAGTGACTTCTTAAAAATGTATTTTGTAATACATATTACTGTGGTTGGAAACTAGGTAAATATGTATACATTTAAGGCATAAATATTTTACAGTCACTCTTTATCTTGACAAGCACAGTGCAAAGAACATACAGGGACTTATGTAATAACAGCAGTACAAACAACAACAACTTGATTAATGAAAATGTTGGATTCTTACGTGGTAGGGCATTTGCAATGATGGCAAAAAGTATTACAAACTCATATTTCTTAAAACAAAAACAATCTAAATTTTATAATAAATATCTTCTTCTTTAGTCTTTAATCTAAAGTAAGCAAAATTGTTTTGCACTGCTTGGATAGTCACTTTCCAAACATAACCTCCTCCAGAAATTACCACAACTTTTTACATGTCAGCAAATCAGTGCGAAGAATATGCTGCTACTTTCCGAGGGTAGGTAAAACAGTACTTCACATTTCAGTGTAAGTCATTCTTTTAAGAAAGGTCTTGGGAGGCAATTAGTCTGCAAAATTAGCCAGGAACAGAAATGCAGTTGATGGTAAAGTTAGCAGACTGAAAACAAATACTTCTTTCCATCAGATACCATCACACACCACTGGGAATTATCATGATGTGCACTTTAAATCACTGCACATTGAGAAGTGCCTTAGTACATACCTCTCAACCTCTTAGCCGAAGAAATCCAGACAAATCCTGATATAATGGAGATCAGAGGCCACAAAATAGGGGCAGATTTTAAATATTGCTCTTATAAACTTAGAAAGTTGATAGAGTAACAGGATAGTATGTATTAAAATGCATTTTCTAAAGGATACGAATTCTGAAACTCAAATTTATGACATTGTTAACAAATTTCATTACTCCGACTACCCCAGTGATTTGCCAGAAAACCAAAACATTTATAAGGAACAGATTCATATTTTGAGACATAAATCTGGACATTCTGTGAAAATCTAGACAGTTGAGAGGTATGCCTTACTAAAAAAAACTTATCATCTTCACTGACTGCAATTAAAACAGTGGCAACTGTGATACAGATGTTGAAAAGCCAGAGCAAGTGAAAACACAGTTTTTGTACTCATCCTTGTATGCCTTGCAAAAAAGTTTTTTTTTAACTGTATCTAGGTCCTATTTTAAGTGAAGTAACAAAGCTGATGTGAATATCTCCCATGAAATAACGTAACCTATTAGAAAACTGGTCCTTTTCCAATTGGAACTGTTAACTCTGGCATTTTGTTGTGTTCCTTGTAGTTTATATCCAAGGTATAAAACAGTCTCCCTGGCCTGATGGTTTAATTCATGCTGCTTTCACACACATCAGTAAATGTGTGTGTGCTCCCTTGGTGTTCTGATGTAATCAAAAGCAGCATAGATCTGCTTCAAAAGCAAACTTGTGTTGAAATGCTTGGTACAAAAATGAGAAACACTGAAACAGCAGGCTGGAAGGCCTATCCATTAAAATGACTTGGCCAAACTGTTGCATGCAGTGAAGAATCTATCCATAAACTTTTGCAAAACAGGACTGGAATAAGAACAGCCTTAAGCAACAGTAAAAAAGTGATGATTCCCAAACGCAGCAGCTTAATTTATAATGCAGCTCATCTATCAGAATCAAATGTGGAAAAATAAAATCTGATTTTAACTGTAATTCAGCAATTATTCTTGTTCCCAAGCTCAAAGATCCTTTTTTCCTTGGTTAGAGCTGTAACAATCCAAAGGTTTTACAATCCAGTAAGTTCTTGCATACAAATTTAACTCTCTCTCTCTTTAGAGCCATCTGAAATGGACACTGTGTAGGGGAATTTATAAGCTCTCCAAAATACAGACTTAGGATTTATTTCATGATAAAATATTATCATTGTCAACACAAACTGCTTATTTACAACTGAAAAAAGAAAATATACAGAGTGTCAGTGCTACCCATTTTAGTAGGGGATGAGTAGTTTAAACAACTAACAAATAATATTTCTGTCCCAAATACTGATTTACATACATCAAAACTACAAGTGTTTGTGCCCATTTGTGCCTCTGTGTGTTCCTAAACAAGTGTGATGTGGAATCACTAAGGTCACCAGCTGCTTCTTAGTCTTGTCTACCGGCTACTGGTTTGAGTCCACTGGTATTTACCTTTAAACAAACTACATGCATTCTACAAACAGAGTCAGTTGATGAAGCTGTGAAGGTTAAATCAGGAACAAAGTTAGAAAATAATGTTTAAGGAATGTATTTTCTAAATTGGACGTGAAAGCTGGTCATGTGTTTATACTGTAATGCTAATACACAGACAAAATAAGTTTCCAAAAACTACGCTTTCTTTCATACAACAGTTTTGTATTCTGTCTGACTTGTACAATAAGCTGGGTAAGTACACACTATCGTATACAGACTCTCTGACTGATCTCTGCAAAACAATGTGGACTTAATAGCTCAGTCTCTAGTTAGGGCAGCATTTACTTTGGTCCCCTTACGTAGACAAGAACCCTAGACACATATGCAGTTCGACCCTAGAAAAGTGTAAATACATGTACCAAAGTTATTTGTTTTCACTGCTAATTTTTGGGCCACCTGCCACATTTCATGACATATACCTAGTGTACAACCACGGATATTGAAAATCAGTACACAAAAGGAAAAAAATATGCAAGCCAACCACAATGTTATTATAGCAGCAGTATTACTGATTGTGGAAATATTAGTATTAATTTTCTACAAGACAAATTATTTGAAACAGACATGACTAGGATATTACAAGTCATATTAAGGAGATGAGCTTACTATAAAAATGCAAGCATACTTACACACAAACAGTCACAAACACATGCTTTTGTGAAACTTAATGATTCCAGTACCACAGACCTCAACAAGAATTTGTCACTGAAGAATGCATGGTTAAGACATGGCTTCCTTTTTAAGTTAAAAATAAGAAAACACTGAAATCTGCTGGTTAGGGGGCCACAGCATAGTTGGTGGTTTGACTGTATCACAGACAAACGTAAACTGTAGCACATGATATTAAAAATATGCTCACACATTGGCTACAACACTTTTGATGAGACTGTAAATAAATAATGCAGACAGCACACAAAAAAAATGATAACTTTGTTAAATTTATTAGGTGATTTAAAAATAGTTATGTTATATAGACAGAATAATACAAATTGCCAAAAGGTATAAAGATGCTTTCTCCAATTAGAATTCAAGCACATAAAACTGGTATACTGTCAGGCAGCCTAATGATTCTTATATGCAAACCCATGGAACATATCATAACTGACCTAATTGACTATGATACCTAATATCTTATTAGACTTGAGCCCTCCACACCAGTTTGACCTTGTCAAGGGTAGATCTTGTCTAACAAATCCTGTAAACTTCTTTGAGAGTGTTACTCAGATAGTAAGCTGTGGTCAAGATACCTGCAAAGCATACCCTGGCTCCACCAAGGCATTTAATACCATACCACATACAAATATAATAAACAGGTTCAAGGAGCTCCAAAATAACCTGTACATGATTAGGTTGAATGCAAACTGGCTTAGGGACAGAAGTCACACAGTAAGAGTAGTGGGTACATCCTCTGAAAGCATGAAGGTAACCAGTGGAGTCCCTCTGGGATCTGTACCGGGACCTTTGCTACTCACTCTCAACTTCTCAGATCTCCACTTATCAAATATGGATCTTTGGATAACATAGTTTGAGGATGGTTGCATACTAGGAGTCATCATCAAGTCCCCACTGACATATATAGCCATCAAACAGGGGTGTATACCTGTCAGAAGTTGGTGTACAAAAAAAGGGCTCATACTTAATACAGAAAGTGCAACATTGAAGCATTTGGTAATGAACCACTACCTCCAATGTTTAGCATAGATAACACACCACTTGAAAATTAAAAGGTAGTGAGAGACCTAGGTACTTGAGTGGATAGTTCTCACATGTTTGGCCATCATGTTGCAAAAGTGGTTAGTATATCCTTTTACTTTGCACAGGTCATAGCAAAAGGTATTTCTTCCAGATCAAAAAAGTCCTCACATCCTTGTGCATCGGAACTGTTCAGATCCATCATAGAGTACAATGCACCTTTTGGGATGTACCCTACTAAGTGTATCAAGTAATATGAAAGACCCCAGAGGTTTGTAACTAAAAAGATCATGGGCTTAAAAGACATGAACTACCAAGAAAGAGTGCAGGTGTTATTTCTATACTCTTTCATATAGACTCCTTAGGAGCAATCTGTAACTTCCATATAGGCCTATAATATATCCAGTAGTTCAAAAACTTGTATACTTCTATAAATCTAGCAGTCCAGCTAACACTAGGGACAGCGCTCTAAATCTACTGCAACAAGTAAGACAAGGAGGGATAGCTATGTCACACACTGCCTATCCCTTCACTAGAACAAACTTCCTGTCCCAGTTAGGCAGTGTGACACTCTGTCTGTCTTTAAAAAGGAAATGGACATCTAAATGTGTATTCATAAATTTTCCCTGGTGTGACTGACCTGGCCCTCCTTGAAAAGGGAGGCAAGACCTAACAGTGGGTACTGTCAAGGCAGAAATGGCCTCACAGCTCAGTTGCCTTGTAAATCTTGTGATCCTATGTTAGGCTCTGTATCTTCTGCACAGTTATATTAAGAACTCAGTTTATGAGCTGGGCCAAGTCTCAAGAAAGATTCTGTGCCCAACCTGATGAAGCAGTCACAGGGTACAGCCAGTTTTGAGGATGAAATGTCACAGTTATTACAGAGAAAGACAGTACTGCAGTGTAGATAGGATGGTGCCCCCTACTGCGTTTTAACTAGCTTCTACAGTCACTGAGGAGTTTTTTGAAAGGTGGAAGGTGGAAAGTATAGCAATTATGCCATATTGCCTGTCCTATAGGAAGGGAAAGGCTTCTCAACAAAAGCTACACCCCACAGTGGAAACAAAGGACTCCCTCCCTCCCTCCTCCTGCAAGTTAGTAGGGCAAGCACAACATCATTCATTGGCTTGCTTGCAGCATCACTGCTTCCAGGGCATAAGAAAGCAAAAAAAAAAAAAAAGAACTGTTCAAACATGATGGTTTAACTCAGCTTGTAATACTGGCATTGCCACCCAGTGGGGAAACTAATGGATCAGATAAGCAAAGAGGGGGGCTTGATAATCTATCTGGATGGAGACGGACAAAAAAATAAAATAGCAGTTACTAGTGAATACTCATAAGAGAAAATTTAAACTCATACCTTTGGCAACAATGAGCAGTCCTGGCCAGATTTCAGTAGTTATATTTCAGCAACCCGTCAAGAAAGATATTCTCACTGTCCATTGTGAAGTGTATGTTTTAAAGACACTGTGCAATAATTTACTAACACTGAGAAAAATTATAAAACATTCTTGTCAGTGTCTGTCTGGTAAAGCGCCATTGATGTAATGTTATAAATTCAGGTCAAAAGATTAAAAAGGTTCAGATTTAGGACTGGTTGCCAAATTAAATAGAGCATTTTTTTGTTTTAGCCTAAATTTTAATCATCACTATATTTTTGCATGATATTGGTGAGTGAATCAGCTATGACCCATGCCAAAGGCACACAGAGCCAGACAGAAGATCAAAAGAAACTAAAAACAGCAACTGGGATCAAGACAATAAAATATTTATAGTGGTCTCATGGCATACAGGGAAAAATCTCTTACTGCGCCCTAGATGACCTATGTTCAGTTAGTAGCACTGAGCTACAGGGAAGGAAGTCAGTCAGCAACCAATGTTGGCTCACCCAACTATGGGGGAGAGAGGCAGCTTAGCATCTCTGCAATAAGCAGCATATGACCTTGAAGAACTTCATGCTGCTTAAGCACGGAGCCGCTTAGTCAAGAGGTTTTTGCAAGTTCATATGTACCTCCAAAGGACAGTAATCATGGAGCTGACAAGGCTGCCATGAGAGAGAGAGAGAGTTAAAGCACACATCCCAGCAGCAGTATGACTCTGTACTAAACATCCTTGCTCTCCTCATTGGCTTGATGTGTGGGTCCACTTAAGCCTTGGGGAGGGTAGGGGCTGTTGGGTAGACCAAGTAAATGAGGAGAGGAGCTGGTAGCAGTTGATGATCAACTGTGTGGAGGAAAAAAAACAAATACAGCAACTGTGAAAACACCAGTCCATCTCAAGACAATAAAAAATATCACACAGTGGCACTCAATACACATAAGAAAGGAATTCTAAAACTCAGGAAAGTAACTAAAGTCATTGACATTACTAAAAATAAAGTATACAAATAGTCTTTTTCAAAATTTAAAGAGTAACACAACTAAAATCATTTCACCTCCAGACTTTTTAGAAAAGATAACCTGGAACTCTTCCACATCCAACTTACTATTAACAAAACCCCTTATCATATCAAAAGTACAGGATACACTATCTCACCCTTAGCCCATATTTCCTATGTAGCCATTATGAAGTCCCTATGCAGTAAGGCAAATACTGTCCTCCTAGAAGACTTCAACTATCCCATTCATTAACTGGAAGATTTATATGTCCTCAAAAATGTAAGTCTATACACTTCTGGACATCATTGACACAAACTCTATGGACCAGTTAGTCCATACCCTAACATGGGGCAAAAACATCCTGGACTTGGTCCTTACTAGTATGGGAAAACTTTTCTCCTCACCAAGTGCAACCTTCTCCCTTGTCAAACAGGTCTACAAATCAGTTTCATTCACCTTAGAACTGAAGCCGGAAGCATCTGCCAATAGCTCAGTATTCAGAGATTATACCAAACCTAATCTACTAAAACTAAGTGATGACCTGGGTAAATTCAAAAGCCTCTTTCATCTTGTCAACCTCACTGCTTATTGAGAATCCTTCACCGCCAAATTCTATAAACATGTAAATAGCTGCAGAGATATATCTATCCCCCTCAGAAGTAAATGCATTGCCAAATTTTAAAATAAACCCCTGTGATGGAACCCTAATTCAGACAGGCTCTATAATACAAGAAAAAAAAAACTTTGCTTTCAGAATGCCAGTAATACACTTGCTAGACTTAACAACGAACTCCTAACCCTGAACAAAATCAGCCAAAGCCAAATATGAGGTAAATACAGCCACCTAAGTGAAGGATAAAAACAAAGCCTTCGTTACCTATGTTACATATGTCAGAAATAATGTGCAACACTGCCCAGAGATAATACTGAATGATATCACATACTGTTCTCCAGAGGATATAGCCAATATACTAGCAGACAAATTTAGTTCAAACTTCACTGCCCCCCCATCTTCTCAGATTACATATCTACATATACACCACCACGGAAATCTTCCAAGAGCAAGTGCTCAAGGGGCCAGATAACATACCTGGATGCCTACAGGTTAGCCCGAAATATGACTTCTCAGACTCCCTACAGAGGTTATTCAGTATCAGCATCCAACTAGGCTTTCTGACAGATGAATAGAGGACAGCAACAGTCATGACTTTGCACAAAAGTGAGCATCAATGGACCAGGGTAATTCTAGACCCATAAGCCTAAACAGCCTCATCTGTAAAGTTACAGTAAGGATCATTATAGAAGTAATAAGCAAGCACATAGTTAACCTACAAACTCTTGACCCAAGCCAGTTTGTATTTATCAAGGGAAGATCCTACCTAATTAATCCAGTCAACTTCTTCAAGAGGGATACTGAAGCAGTGGATGAGGCCAAAATAGGTACACATATCTAGACCTGGTGAAGACATTCAGCACCATCCTACACTCAGATCCTGTAGATAAGCTCTCCCAGCTAAATGTAAATCCCTGTTTAACTCACTGGATAGCAAATCGGATCACAAAACACAGGAAATTAGGGTGTGGCTCTACCTCCTCTAAGACATGTCACTAGCACTGTACCCAAGGGTTCAGTATATGGACCACTCCTCTTTGGTATTTCGCTGAGGTCAAAGCAAATTGTTAAGCATTTAGGGGTTTATGGCTGACCAGGTTTGCAGATGACTATAAACTTGGTGCCATCATAAACTCCCCAGAGGACACCAAAATCTTCCAAGAGGTCCTTTCCCAAATCAGCAGCTGGTGTCAAAATCATGGACTACAACTAGATGAAAAGAAATGTTTAATAGTATCCTTCAACAAGCATGATGTCCCTTGTAACTATCGTATTGACAATACATCCATGAAAGTTGATATCACAGTCAGGGATTTGGAAACCTATGTCAACAATGAACTGTCCTTGGATCATCATGTATCTTCTATTGTAAGTAAGACTTTTTCAGTGCACCACTTATATCTAAAGGTATGGTGCCTGTCTGGGTCACGAGACATAATCATTCCACTTTACTCAGCTTTCATCAGGCTAACCAGTGAATATAATACCTCATTCGGTAGTCACCTGCCCAACTACTTGTCACAACTGGAATAACCACAAAGCTTTCCCACAAAAAAAAGGGCCTACATCACAAAAACTATATAGACTGTTCCAAAGTCTTGTCCCTTTACTTAGTATTATACAGATTAAGAGGTGGCCTCTGTCTTGTGTACAGAGCTTATTCAGACTCTAGTCTGCTAGACCTACTACACATTCACAAGACAAAAGCTAAGATGAACATCCACTTAAGCAATCTCAGTCTCTTTTACAACATAAATACATGTTGGAAGGATAGATATGTATTACAGAGAATATCTCTTCTATAGAACTGCCTTACACTGCACATAAAGCAAAATACTTCTCTTGCTCTATTCAAATTTAATGTGGACAAATGGATGGGAAACTGCAAATTTACCTCTGGTTTAGCACCTATGTCCCTTGTGAATAGAGGCAACAAGTAAACATCCCGGCATTTCCTTCTTCTGCCCATCTCTAGGTTTTCTGCATGCAAAATATAAAGGATAAAATCTTCCATGGGAATGCAAAGCTAGGCTTCTTAAGATCCTCATAAACCAACAGCCTAGTTAAATTCCTCTGAACCTAAAAACAGTAACAAAACCTAGCAATGCTTATAAGTACCTACAAACACAAAACTGCAGCCTGTATCAAGGACACAAATACATGATGGAAAGAAATTCTGAGGCTGTTTAAAATATGAGCAAAATGTCTAGAAATTAAGTACCTCTAGAAAAAACAGAAGGACAGATATAGATTAGCCATTTCTGTAAAGCAGCTGCATTTGTAAAAATGCACGAGATACTGTTTCAGTTTAGTATTAAATATGGGAACGTCAAGCTTGTTTCTGGCATATGCAGATTCATTCTTGCAGACCTATTAAATATTTATTTTATTATGTATTTATCTTTATTTGTCTTTGTTTACCAGTAAAGTCCAACTGAGTAATACCCATTTTCAGCAAAGGCCGGAGGAGAAAAGGACTATTTGCTTACATTCCATTATACTAAGTTCCAGTAAAACACACTGTAGTTACATTTCTGTTTATACTTATACACAAACAGTAGTTACATTTATTCATTTAACAGAGGTAGAAGTTACTAAAGAGAAAGCCCTCATGCAACTTTGTGGATTGTACAGGCAGCAGTTACGAATAAAAATTGTTTTGTCATTTCAGTGAGAGGTTGACAGCGTTCTGTTTAAGGAGAGTATTTGGAGAGTATCATATGGTGAACCCAAAGTCTAAAAGTTGAGATGAGCATGTGCAGTACCGGGACAGATTAAGGTGTTGCTTAAATACTGATTTAAAACTAGTGAGTTTGTCGGAGAGTTTTACTTGTGTAGGGATACTATTCCAGGATTTAGCAATGTATTGAGAGTAAAGCGAGTCTGCTGTAACATTCTTTGACTGATTTGTAAGTAATAAGAATTTGTTAGAACAAAGGTCCCTTGCTGCTGGACAGTAGGGCAGGAATAAGTTTTGTAGTGCAGGGCATTTTTCTGGATGATTAGTGAGTTTATGTGCTGTAGTTATTTGCTAATATGTTAGGTAGTTGTGCATTTCAAGCCAGTTTAATTGCTTTAAGCTATAACAATGGTGGATCTTATGAGGGAAATTGGCAGCAGATTTAGCTATTTTATTGTAGTAGGAGTTAAGTTTTTTCTTAGAGTATTGGTTAAGTTTGTTTTTTCTTGCAGTGTCTGTAAGGAATTCATTGATCCTATAATTGAAGCCTGGTTTCTGGTGTGTACTGTATATTTAATGGTGTGCAATATATGCTGGTCATATGTCAGATTGTCATTTATTATAATGTCTAGAAGTTTACTGTGAGTTACAGTTTCGATGACAGTATAATTTGCTAGCTTTATGGCAAAAGATTGCGTTTGATCTTGACAATTTTTGTAGTAAAAAGCATTAACTTAATTTTCTTGGGGTTGGGTAGGAGGTTTTATTCTTTGAGCCAGGTTTCTACAGAGGAGAAATATTTTTGGGTAATGCCTTGGAGCTTATTTATTGTTGAGGCCACACATATTAATGTTGAGTCATTTGCATACTGAACTAAACTAGCATGGTGAGTGGAGGTGTGGAAGCCATTAATAAATATATAATGTAGGAGAGGGACCAGGATAGAGCCCCGAGGGACACCTCTAGTAATTGGTTGAAAGGATGAGTAGGTTTGTTGCCATTTAACTGCTTGTTCCAGACAGGTAACTAAGAAACCACAACAAGGAGTATTGTGAAAGTCCTACTGAATAGAATTGAACAAGAAGTTGCTGGTGTGAGACAGTATCAAATGCCTTTGACAAGTCTAAGAATATGGTGGACACAAGCAGCCCATTGTTTCTATGTTGGTTTATTAACCTGGTAAAATGTAGTTCAGCAGTATTGGTGCTGTGCTGAGGCCTAAAGTCATGTTGTGTTTCGGAGAACAGGTTATTTGAGGTTAGGTGTTCCATCAGCTACACATTGATGCATTTTTCTAATATTTTGGAGTGGGGAGAGAATCACTATTGGTCTGTAGTTATTGAACTCTATAGATGTGCCGCCTTTGTGTAGGGTATGATGTAGGACCTTTTCCACAGTGGTGGAACATATCTTTTTGCAATGGACCTATTAATTAGTATGGACAAAGGGAAGGCTATGACTTCTCCAGCCATTTTTAGGTAGTCTGACAGCAGAATGGAAGTTTTTAGTTTAAGAAGCAACTTCCTTACGAGTGAGGTAGGTATTGGGCTAAAATTGAAGAGAGGGTTGTTTTGATTGGACAGGGATGGGGGGGCAGATGTATTGGTGTCTAAGAGAGATAATATTGATTATAAAAAGTAGGAATTAAACTGTGTGGTGCTAGAGTCTGTTGAATTGTCTGTTTTTTAAAAAAGGAGTGATGGTCTTGCCTGGATGGAGTAGTTTATTTAGTTGTTGTTGTTTGTCTTTCGGCTTTCCCAGGTTAGGTGTCACCACAGTGGAAGTCCAGTCCGTTAGTGACTGGCAGTGGATTTTACGATGTTGATTTGCCAGCCCGATGCCCAACCTTCAAAGAAGGCACACCCATTCACGCATGCACCTACCTGTATGTCTTTAACGTCATATGACCATGGGGAGGACATGCAGATCCACACAGAAGGCGCTCCTGCCGAGAATGGATGACCAAAAATGTCTTGGGTTGTTTTTATGTTTGTCTTGTAATTTGGTATAGTATGTTTGCTTATCCTGTTTGACATGGAGTTTTGCAAGGTTTCTAAGATGTCTAAATTGCTGGAAGGCATTTTGAGTTCTGTTTTTATACCAATTTTTTCCAGACTTTATACCTTTTTATCCTGATTTTTTTTTTTTTTTTTGTCAGATACATGGTTGGACTATACTCTTTTATTACGTACTGGTGCTAGGTTATTTAAGGTCTGTAAGAATATGTTATTAAAGTGTTCTACAGCAGTATCTAGCAGCATCGTTCTAAGTACATTCCAGTTATATTGTTTTAGTGTTTCATTAAAAATGTATTTGCTGAAATTGGCTGTACTTCATGTTTGATTACAGATAATATTTTTATCTCGGTTGTGGTGAGTTCTAATGGCATATGTTGGCATGTGGTCACTTATGCTATCTAAGAGGCAGCCTACTTTTGTCAGTTTGTCTGGTTTGTTTTTTAGACACCAGTCTAATGTTGAGTGTATCCCTGAAGTTTTCTTAATTCTAGTAGGTATGGTTATTATTTCTTTGAATTTGTACAAGTTTATGGATTCAGTGGGGGTAGTAGAATTTATGAGTTGCTAGTCTATATATAATTCTCCAAGTATTACAGTTTCATGGTTAATTTGCTGGGATATCAAATACAGGATGCTTTCAGTAATATCAATGTTATTCCCTGGTGGTATATAAATTGCTGTTAAACATATAGTTTTCCATTGTTGATTTTTAGGAGTGTTATTAAAAGTTCAGCATTGTTAAATGTAGGTATTTCCTGTGGAAATAAGGTGATGATTCAGGAAATGTTATCAATGATTTCTACACCACCTGCACGTATGTTTTGTCTGTCATGCTTTGGTATATTGTATCCCTGGGGAGGGGTCTCATTATCCTTTATTTCTTTTTTTAACCAGGTTGCAGTAGCTATGACTACATGAGGAGTGTATGTGGCAAGGTAGGCATACGTCATGGATTTTACTGCACATACTTCTTAGGTTCATATTAAGTAAGGTGAGTTTGCATTTTTTGTTGAGAGGTACTAGGTGATTTGTTTATTTTGGGATTGAAATGGATGGCTTTATGAAGAGTGGGACCTGGGTTGGGGTGAATATCTCCATTTTTTAAATTGACATTTTATTGAGGGAAGAGTGTAGTCAGTTATATTTTGGTGTTGGTTTGGTATCTTGTAAATGTTAATACTTAGTTTTGAGTTATTTATAGATAAATAAATCAGATATGGTTTGTTTGTAGAGATATGGTGTTATGGAGAAAGACAAACTGGGTAGATGCTGATATTCTTTGTGAGGACTGGTTGACTGTGAGGACTGGTTGACGTCCTAAGTATTGGAAGGAGGTGGATATGATAATTGGTGATGAAGGCTAGTAGAGTGAGGAGGAATAATAAAATAATCTGAGTTAGGGACATCTTATTTAAATTGGGTTTTATCTTTGTTGTAAATTAGGATTAAAAGGAGATATTTCCACAGATAAGGCTCATTTTTTTGTAGCTGCTGACAATGCTGGATTGTAACAATCAGCCTAGTAGCAACAGAGGGTCAGCAATCTGAGTCAGCTTAAACTTTATTTATATGGGTATTCAACCACAGTGGTACGTTTTTAAATTTCTCATTATATTTTCTGCAGATAGGGACACCCTTTATCAATATAACTATTTCAGTGGGAGAAGTCAAGAGGTACAGATAGCACATTTAGCAATAGGATTTCTTGAAGTAGGATTACAGCAGAATTTATTTAGGTCACCCAAGTAACTACAGAAGGTTTTCTTTTGAGAGAGCTTTACAGTGGAAATACTGCCAGTTTTACAAAGTTAAACGTCATTAAATTGTGGTCTGATCTAATAAGGTAAGATGATACATACTGATATGTACAAAAAGTGGCCATATTTGTGAGAACTAAAATGAGGATACTGAGGGCCTTAGTGGGAAGGTTAATTATTTGTGAAAGAGAGCATTTATAATATCAACAAAGTACTGGGCATGCCTACATTTGGCAATGTAAGTCATCCAATTTATTGATAAGCAGTTGAAGTCCTCCAGTAAAAAGGTCTTGGATTTTTAATGAGAATTTCAGCTAATGCACAAAGATAGCTATCATTCTCCAAACAGGACATAGAGAGTGTTCTTTAGCTAGCTATGAAGTTGCAATTAGTCTTGATTATGGTGAGGTGGACTTTAGGACTTCAAATGTGGTATCCCAAGGAATCTGTAATATATCCTTTACAAATAGCAATACTTTCCCTCAATTGCCAGTAGGCCTGAAGGTATGATAAGCATTATACCCATAAGATGGGGAGTGCCTTCATTACTCTAAGACAATGTTTCTGTAACTACACATATGAATGTGTTCAAGTTACAGGACAGCCTAAAGTTCAGGAATTTTTTTTGTTAAGACTTCTGGCATTGAGTGCTGTCACATAGAATTTAATAGGTTGGACTTTTTATCAGATGGACTCTGCCCACACAAGGCATTATGGAGTCAGACAAAGCTTTAGCCAGAAAGCAAAAGCCTTTATAAAAGAGGTGCAGACCATCCCTGGCAAAGCAAAAAGGCTTGTCAGCCATCACATACCAAGCTAACTTGTACTAGATCCAGAACTCCTTTAATAACACAAGGAAAGCTATAATAAATTTAAAAGTGCTTTTTCGTCAGCATGAATAACTAACTTCTTCAGAAAAACAATGAATGAATGCTACAAGCATTGAAGATTCAAATTAAAACACATGTTGCTACGTAAGATGCTGAACAACTCACTCTAAAATTAAAGGAACATATTCATCATACACATAACATTAAACCTAAAAGGTACCAACAATAAAACATGTATAAAAAATATATAAAATATATATATATATATATATATACTCTAACTATATCCTAATAATGAATAATTTAAACATTAACGTAAAACCATAACAACTCTGAAACATTATATAATCATTCAACAAAAGATAATAGTAAGTACAAAAAATAGACAATGCAATTGTGTAAAATGTATTGCCAAAATCAATAGTTGGCATTTCATCTCTCAAGACTTTTAAGTTTTAACAAGCTTGAGATGGAACACGAGTCATTAATCCCTGGATGACTATATGCATTTAACTTAACCTGCCAGATTAACTCAGCTTCTTCCAACTTAAGGGGTCTAGGTCCACCCCTATTATCACAAGTGACCTGGTCTATTACTAAAAATTTAAATGTATGGTTGTTAAATACAGAAGTATGCTTAGCTAGAGCATTTTCAAGTTTACACTTTCTCATAGCGTATAAATGCTCATATATTCTGTCCCTAAGTCTCCTTTCGGGTGTTTTAATTTGAATCTTCAATGCTTGTAGCATTCATTCATTGTTTTTCTGAAGAAGTCAGTTATTCATGCTGACGAAAAAGCGCTTTTAAATTTATTATAGCTTTCCTTGTGTTATTAAAGGGTTTTGCTGCCTTTGCACCCGTTTTTTCTTTGTACTAGATCCACCTAGAATGACACCTTCTACATAGCCAATTATTAATGTCAATTATCTTTTCTTTGAATCTTGGAAGCATTCTGGGTGATGGCAAAATACCATTAAAGACAAATGTCTTTTCTGCCTCAGAATTATAAATAAATTATGTAAAAATAGGAAATATTTTAATGTTTATAAAGAGGTCTCATTATGGGGAGTGATGCCACCAGATGCTTCTGCATTTACATCCTACTGACTCCTCTAGGTATCAAAAATTGCTTGTTCATATCTGCACCAATTCCAAAACCATACTACATATAAAATATTAAAAGATTTCATCTTAAAGCATACACACTAGCAAACTCAGCTGAATTAATATTTGACCTCTATCTCCTTCAAGTAAGTGAAATAAAAAAACAAAAGGGAGCCGTGCTACACAAAACGATGCAAAACAAAAACTAAAAGTGCGCAGGACAACACACAAAGTCCTGTAAGTTACTGTAATCTTTAATACTATACTCAGACCAACTCAAGCAAGTAAAAATGTTTTTACTTACTTGAGTTGATCTGAGTATATTATTAAATGTTACAGTAACTTAAGGGGTTTTGTGTGTTGTCGTGCACACGTTTAGTTTTGTACTGCAAGTAAGGAGATATTAATTTGTTCATATCATATTGATTTATATTGTCATAAATGTCATGTTTTTATCTATATCTTAAAAACTAGGGGAAAAAAAAAACAGAACTGCTTAGTCTCATATGAAAGCTCTCAGCTGGATGAACAAAATGCTGCCTTTATGTGTGTAACTTGAGTTGTTGTCTAGATATTATAAATTTTCAAAACATTATAAAAATAATAATTAACAGGTTTACGGTGACATATAAACTTCAGTTTAAGACCTAGAACCTAAAAAATATTACCAGTATACAATAGTTTGTGCTGAAGAGTTTTATCATTTATGCTTGTTTAGTAACCTGTATGGTTTCAGAGATATGAACATTTGTCTGAAATATGAATATATAATTCAATTAAAGTAACAAGCTTAGGCTCAGCCTATTGGAAGTTACAGTGCAAACTTCCTGAGCTTCATTGGAGGGAATGAGTTAAGCGCACACACAAGCAAACTAACAAAAGAGCTTAATAAAACCATTAGGAAGCTCACAGGTAAGTATGAACTTAAAATAGCCACTAAAAAATAAACCTAACTATAATTCTTTCTTTAACTATTTTAGAAAGTTAGAAATTAAGAACCAACAATGTTTGGAAGCTAGTCTGCAATACTACTACACTCGCTGATACAAAGGAAATAGATAATATCCCAGCTAACAAATGTAGTGCCAATTTTATTCCATCCACAGTGATAGATATTCCATAAGTTCCACAATCCCAGCCACCCCTTTTAATTACCATAGAGTAAGCTTTTTCAGCACTCTCAAAAACTAAGAATACTTTATCCATAGGCCCTGATAACATACCAGTTCACGTGATCATCAGTGCCAAATATGGCTTTTCTGAACTACTACTTAACCTCTTTAATCTAACCATCTCCACTGGATACACTTCTGAAGCCTGGAAATCAGCAATTATTAATGCCATTATACAAGGGACCATGGTAAAGAGAGACCCATTCGTTTCACAACCCTCATATGTAAAGCTATGAAATGCATAATGTTAGACTTCATTAATCTGCACATTAAAATATAATAACCATGGACCCTCCTCAATTCAGCTTTGTCAAAGGAAGGTCCTGCCCCTTTAACCTCATTAATTTATTTGAAAAAGTAATTGAAGTAGTGGACAGTGGTTATGTAGTGCATACAGCATATCTACACCCGGTGAAAGCTTTTGATACTGTTCCCTGTGCAGGCATTATTAAAAGACTTTCAAATCTAAATACAACTACTTATATTGTGAAGTGGCTAGCTAACTGGTTGTCTGTCAGACTCCATGTGGTTAGAGTTGCAGGTGTCACTTCCGAAAGCAAAGAAAAGTTACCAGTGGATTACCACAGGACTCTGTTTTGGATCCTTTCCTATTTGACGTTCATTTCTCAGGTCTTCAGGCCTGCACTCCTGGTCTTTTGTTAACTAAGTTTACATACAACTGTAAATTTGGTATTGTTATTTGATCTTCAACTAACTCAGCTGTTCTAACATGAGTAAGAACATGTTAACGATGGGTGCAAAGACAATGGTCCCCAATTAAATGTTAAAAACAATGTAGCATAGCAAATTTTGGTAAACAAAATAGTTTCACTTATCAGATAGGAGATACACCCTCCAATCTGATACTGTTGTAAGGGATCTGGGCACTCTTGTTGATTATTCCTTAGCCTTTAACCTTCATATCTCCAAAGTAATTTGGAAAGCCTTTCATCTGGCTCATCTAATTTCCAAAAACATTTCACTACACCCAAAAAAAGTCTTAATTCACTCTGTGACAAAAGGAGATACTGCCAGCACAGCTAGCTGGAATTTTTTAAGTAATTATATGTCATTGGTGAATACTGAAATGATTTATGCAAGATGTTTGTGTTACAAATGTATTAGAACTGAATTTCATGTGATTATCAAACTGCTTGCACAGACGTGTGCTGAAAAGGTATTTGCAAAGTGTTGTGCATGAAATGTAACCACAGTGTGCCATACTGGAAGAGAACAGAAATGTACATGCGCTATTATAACTGTTTAAATGTATATATTTTAACAGTGGAACCTCAGTTCAGCAAACTTTAGAAAAATATCTGAAATTAAATTACTTTATAGGCTATGCAATAGCAGCTAGAGACACAAAGTCTGTACTAGGAAGCTTTCTGTATTGTCCTTGGAGTGAACTAATTGTTACTTTTCAAGCATGAAGGAATTCAATTGTTTTATGACTTCCAACATCTGCCAAAGATCTGAGGAACAGCCCTTGTCTGTATATTTTTACAGGTAGATGTTAAATGCTGCCAGCTTCTAGCAATGGGGGTTTTGGCCTGGGAACTAGAAGTCAGATGACCAGAAATGATGTCATTCTTCAAGCTATCCCAGCAGTAATATTTTAGATATTAATTTGAGAAATCTCTTGGCGAGATAGAGCATTCAGTATTCTGTCTTGGACCTGACAACAAGAAGACCCATTCATCACACATCAGCCTTGCTCTAATAGTAAGTTACTATGGAATAGTATAATTCTCTTAGACAAACTCAGAAATATAGTAAAATTTAGTTTAGATGTTTTTCTTCACTTGTGGAGCGTGTACTACAATGTTATTTTAAATATTTCCTGTGGTTTTGAACTTTGATGTCACTGTGAATTTATATTTCATACTGTCTTGTTCTTTTATTATTTATTGTTAAATATACTTAAACCTTTCATTGTGGCTGATTTGTGCAGAGGTATTTAAGTTTTGAGAGTACTTGGATATTTATTTGGTGACACTGTGTGGGCCACTCCTAATAGCCTTGCTCTTGGTCAGACTATCATTTGTGTAAATATTAATATTACACATTAAGATTGGACACCCTTTGTTAAGGGCCTAAAAGTAGCTGATAAGGAGTGACTGGTGGCAGTGAAAACTCCCTTATAGTCTGGGCAGAAGGGGGCACAGCTAGTAAACCTGTGCCAGACATTTCCAGGTGTGTGTGTTCATAGGTTCATAGATTAGTACTAAGCTAACTGCCCTTGTGAGCCATTTTAAGCCTAGCCAATTATCCCTTATTAGACTCAAACCCTGCACCTTGTGTTTGTAAGGCAAACACCTTAACCATTAGGCCACCCTCCCAACCCATGTGTGTGTGTGTGTGTGTGTGTGTGTGTGTGTGTGTGTGTGTGTATGTAAATCAAACCTCAAAGAGTGTGTGTGTCAGTTACTTGGGCAGGGACACGAAGCACTGGTTGGACAGAGAGGATGCTGGTAGTCTTTGCTTGGTCACTCACCTGAGATCTCAACTCTATAGCTGTACCAGTGGAGTGTCTATTTGGTGATCTGGAGAAAGAGGGAGAAACCAGCCCTGGTCTGACTGTAGTCTCTGTGTGTGCTCTTAAAGGAAATTGCACTTGATGCAGAAAGCAGCATCTAATAATACTGTTTGTGTACTGTTATTCTATCAATGAACATTTCCCCACTGTTACCAGTGGTGAGGACTGAGGCTCCTTGATTACTGGTCCAGTGGAGGGTCATCACATCCCCTTTACTCACTCATTATTGAATATAATGCCCCTTTTGGCGTGTACTTATCTAAACATATCACTCAACTTGAGAGAAGTAGATCCATAACTAAAATGATCAGTGGCCTCAAAAATCATAGTTACCAGGAGAGACTGGCAAACCCTCTCTTTGTACTCAGTCTCTTATAGACTTTCGAGCCATTAAAAGATCCAACCCTATTTGACGTCCCATTCCTTCACAAAATTAATGGTACCGCAAATACTTGGTTAAAGGAACTAAACCTTCATTAGCAGATAAATTACATACATTGGCCAGATAGATTCATACCCCAGTTTATCCCTTACCTCTGGAACAAACTTCCACATCATGCCAAGCAGAGTAGCACCCTTGCCACCTTCAAGGTAAACCTAAGTAATTGGTTGAGCAGCCACATATTCTCCCTGGTGCATCTAGTATTGCCCTGCTTTAGACCAGGGGGAAGTTCTGAATAGTTTTTTTTTTTGGCTAGGGTTGAAATGGTCTTCAGGCTGATTGCCTAGTACTTAGCTATGAACCCATGAGTTCTGTAGAATCATGGCTGTTGACATTACAGGGAGCCATCTCGCTTTCTGAAGGAAAATATGATGGTGCTCCCTATTATCAGAAATTGAACAGAAATACCAATTTTTTTCATTAGCATGGTTCAAAACTACATAATATTAAGGGAGGAATTCATTGCCAGTGCAGGTAAAGCATATTCCAATCTAGGAATCAGAGCATAACTCCAACAGCATGCCATGTGTCCATAGTCCAAATGTTAGCTAGATGACAAGTGACCTTTAACTGACTTATAACTTTAGCTACAACTATTTACAGGATATATTGTAATCAAGCCTCAACCCCAGTCATTTATAGTTGTGAACCTGCTGGATGTCATGTAAGATACATACCAAATTAAGCACTGTACTGTATAACAGGATCTGATCAGTGATGAATATAGTGGGGCAATAACCTTTGGATGACATGCCTTTGGCAGGTTCCTATTACATTATCGAAGTTCTGAAACTCCGAACACCATAAGGTCGAAACCATATGTTTGAAGTTTCAGAAAATTTCGATTAAGTAAAAAAAAAAAAAAAGAGAGAGAAGAAAAGAAATAAAGTCTTGCAAGCAGGAGGGCAAGGCCTCCTGCACCCCCACACCCTCTTTAAATATACCAACTCCGAGATTGCAATATAGTGCGGAAAGGAAATATTTCCCTTTACTGCACTATAGTGCGATCTCGGAGTTGGTATATTTAAAGAGTGGGGGGTGTAGGGGTGCAGGGGAGCTTGCCCCTGCTTACAAGAGTTACTTTCTGTTTGTTTTTATTTTTTTCCGTTGTTCGAAATTATAAAACTTTGAACATACAAGTTCAATCTTGCATTGTTCGAAGTTTTATAGTTTCGACAACATACTAGGAACCCGTCTTTGGCAACTAGTTGTGCTAAGCAGGAGGATTTAAAGACATGGTTACCAAATGATGATCAAAGGAAAGGAAAATGTTGACCCAAGTGCCGAGGTCGTGGACTACATATTTGTTTTGTAAGGGTGTGTTATCTGTACTGTACATTGCATGCAACGTCTGATTTCTGAAAGGAAAAATACACTTTTTATCATTCAGTTTTAAGCCCATTTTTCATATACCTTGTACTAACTAAAATAAGTTCTTAATAATGGGTTGCGATATCTGAAGTGGTTCAAAATATTACACTAACTTAGCAGTAGTCTGCAAATATGGTTACCCAGAAGTATTGGTTATCATTTTTCAAATCAGAGAAGTAAATACTAGACAGGAGTGAACCCATCATAGATCCCTGGAGGACACCAGTGGCTTCCTTAGAAATATTCAGAGAGACATGCACCACCACACAAACTATGTCGGTTCTGTCTTTCAGCCAAATGGGAAGCCATATTTACTTTGTTTAAGAATGATGTTTTCTTCACACTTCTGGCATGAGGTATTGTATCAAATGCTTTTTTCAGATCAAGATAAACTGTATGAACAGCATGACCACCACTGACAGCTTGTATAACCCTCTTAAAGAAATGAACATGGTTTAACAGGCATGACTTCCCTTTGACAATGCCAAATTGTTGGGGGTCAAGGTTAATATGGTTCCCAATATCACAAATGAGACTGGCTATGATACTCTCCATAGCTTCATGACAGTAATGCACCAGGATTTGGTTAAATAGCTTGTTACTATGCCAAAGTTAAACAATTTAAGTAGAGAGTCATCTTGTTTGATGTGACTTAAGTCTTCATGTATGATATCAGAACCCACTGAGGAAAATTTTCTGGTTTTTGCTAACACTTTAACATGTTCTTCGCTAATAAGAGTAAGGAGATATGGGATGAGTGGTGTTGGTATAGGTGTTTCTTGGATTCAGTTTGTAAGGAACTTGCAATGTCATTTGTGTTGGTATAGGTGTTTCTTGGATTCAGTTTGCAGGGAACGTGCAATGTCATTTGTGTTGGAATGAGGAGTGCTATTAAGAAAAAGTTCAGAGTAATGCTGAGTTTTATTCCATGGTTTTCCAACATAGCTAAAGAAAGATTTGGAGCTAATCAGCACTTATGGATTGCTTTACTGACCCTTAGTGTGCTTTTCATTTTCTTGGAAATATGTATACTGTTCTCATTTCCAAGGGTTCTTGCATTACTGTACCAATTATGGAGTTTTATTTCTTTTAAGTTTGACACTTGACCACCAGAAGAGGGATGATTTTAAATTTCCCATTATATTTGGGACTGATAAATCTATGCATTTATCTAAGTGTACTAACAAAAACTTCTTAGTGAAGCTGAATACTCTGTCAGAGTCAATTGTAGTGATACCATGAATACATTTACAGATTTCATCACATAACTGGATAAGATTCACCTTTTTGAAATCCTTAATTGCTAGCATGGGGAATGGCAGTTTTCAGAGTAAATGTCACGGGTTTATGATCCAACTTAAATGGAGAAAAAGACAGTGGGGCTGGAACAGGTGCAGGCAATATTGATGAAGACTCTAGTGTGTTCATTATTTGGTCCATGGCATTCTTATTTATCAAATCCAGAAACTTCTGGACATACCCTAAATTAGAGACATAGAAACTCCATTAAATGAATGCTGGTATAAAAACCTTACATTTCTCTGTGACTGTGATCATTTATTCAGAGCTTCCCTGTGCCTGACTTGAACATCTGTGACTACAAGACTTGGATTGCTTCTAAAACCATCTATGGACTTACAAAGCTGATATAATTATTTTTTGCACTTGCTCTAACTAACTCACTGCTGTTTAACACTTCTGTGCAGCATTTATTGATTTGGTTGAATTTATCTCTGTTTTTCAGCCTGCACTTATTCAAGAAACACCACCAGTTTGTTACTGCACTGTTTTTAGGTTATTTTAACAGTATTTTAATATTCCTAACCTCCTCTGACACTAAAAAAGCTGTTCTGACTTTGACAAAGTTCTCCTGAGTTTGTCAAAATATTTCTAGGCTTTGCAATGTTTTTCTGTGTTTATAGAACTTCTCCTACATTTGCACACTTTCTTCTGTATTTGTGAACATTTCTCAGGGTTTGTGAACTTGCTTTCAAGGATTCCTGATACTGTAGGAGATCTGCCTCTTGTTCTAAAGCATTTGTTACTGCACTTGAGTTCAAAAGTAGTTTGTTTTACATTAAGAGGGTTTTTCTGCACTCTGGTGGGTGCAGAGGGCTGATTCAATGCATCTGAGTTGGGAACTGCTGATGAAAGGTTTATTGTGTATTTATCTGATTGCCTTGAGGGCTTAACTGCTGATTCAACCCATCCAAGTTGAGAACAGCTGGGGGAAGGCTTATTATGTGTTTACCTGATTGGTCTGAAGACTAAACTGTGTAAAAGCCTTTCATTCTCTTGGTATAAAAGCCTTACATTTTTGTGAGACTGTAATCATTTATTCAGAGCTTCACTGTGTCTGGCTTGGACATTTGTGACTACAAGACACTGAATTGCTTCTAAAACCATCTGTGCACATATAATGATGATATAAGTATTTTTTCACCTGCTCTACCTCAGTGCTTTTCAACAGGTCTGTGCTGCATCTATTTAGTTGAATTTATCACTGTTTTTCAGCCTGCGCTTGTTAAAGGAACACCATCTGTTTGGTACTGTACTGGTCTTAGGTTGTTTTAACAGTATTCTAATATTTCCTAACTGCCTCTGACACTGCAAAAGCTGTTCTGAGTTTGCCAATTTTCTCCTGAGTTTGTCAAAATATTTCTAAGTTTTGTGAAGTGTTTCTGTCTTTGTTGAAGTTCTCCTATGTTTTTCCACTTTGTTCTGTATTTGTGAATATTTATCAGAGTTGATGAACTTATTTCCAAGGATTCCTGATACTCCCAGGAGTTATTCCTTTTGTTACTGCACTTGAGCTCAAAACCAGTTTGTTTTACATTAAGAGGGTTTTTCTGCACCCTGGTGAAGGCAGAGGTCTTATTGAAACCATACAAGTTGGGAACTGCTGGTGAAAGGCTTATTGTGGGTTTACCTGATTGCTCTAAGGGCTTAACTGCTGTTTCAACCCATCTATGTTGAGAAGTGCTGGTGGCAGGCTTATTGTGTACTTATCTGATTGGCCAGAGGGCTTAACGGTGTAAATGTCTTTCATCCTGCTAGTATAAATGCCTCACATTTGCACATTCTTACCCATGACTTGTAAATAAGCAAACTTCTCCAGTTTAAAATGTTCTATGAGAAATGCTCTCCACAGTCTTCTACTATTCAGAGCTGCTTGATGAGCTGACAGTTTGCGCAGAGGGCAGCACCACTGCAGGCTATCTAATAATATAATAATATATTACTAAACATTCTCGCATAGACCTTTAAGTGATTTTACCCTACTCTTTCCATGTTCTAAGAATGTGGTATATTGGATAAGCGCTTCTGGCCTGGTGGATAATGGCATCCTGAAGCAGTGCAGTAACTGCCTCATATTCACTGATGACTATTTAATTTTAGAAAAGACAAACACAGTGTGTGACAGATGAAGAAACACAATTTCATTGGAGGCAAAGCTTTTATGTATACTCATGAAAAATGCAAACCAGGTTGTCAGTGTTACACCCAAAACATTCACTATCACCACTAAGGAATAAACACATAGACCCACATGTGCAGAGGTACTCACTTGTAATCCACCCAAACCTCCAAGATCTCCTAAAAGAATCTCTCAGTTGCCATGTACACATTCAAATAAGACAGCATCTCACATAACACAACTCAACTCTGAAAATAACAGCAGCCCCGCTTCCAAGTCCATAAGGAAACATATCCCACAGCCAAATATTCTAGTTATGAGCAATCAGGTAAACACACAATAAGCCCCAAAACTTGGACCGAACCATAAAAGGAGGGGGAGTATCAATATTCGTGAAAGATACCCACACCTCCAGGTTGGTGGTACAGCACGAAGCATCAGAAACTATCCATGTGCAACTAACAGTGGGTAAAACAGCCTTTCAGTTTATAGCCTGCTACAGACCACCCTCCCAAACCCAGGAACTCCACTCGGCCTTCCTGAGAACACTGGAAAATATGAAGGTCTCTCCAAACACCATTATATTGGGTGACTTCAACTACCCAAACATAGACTGGGAGCATTACTCTAGCTCCAACACCCTAGCCCAAAGGTTCCTAGAATTTATAAACTCAAATGCTATGGAACAACTTGTTACCACTCCCACAAGAGGGGAAAGCATACTGGACCTGATCATCACCAACATGGGGACTCTATGCTCCAGACCAGAAGTGTATCCCTCACTGGTAAGATCAGACCATAAACTAATCTCACTGGATATTCACATCCCGACCCCACCCCTGCCCAGAAAACCACAGTGAAAACTTCTCTAAAGCAAATTTCACACTCCTCAAAACCGAGGTGGAATCCTTCAAAGCCCCCGGGCCTGTGGAAAATACAGCCCAGACCGCAGAATCCTTTATAAACGCATTCTATGAACACCTTCAGGAATGCATGGATCATGCAATCCCAAATAAAACCAAGACCCAATCCTCCAAAGGCAGACGTCCTGTCTGGTGGACCCCAGCCATAAACAAACTATACAATAGAAGGAGGAAGCTACTACATGATAGAGCAAAATCCCAAAAAGGGAAGGCATCTCTGATCAGTATTAGCAAAAAATTATGGACGTTCATAAAATCGTCTAAGGCCAGCTTCAAGAGAAAAATTGCACAGGACACTAAGGATAATCACAAGGCTTTCTTTAGTTATGTTAGGAACCTGGGTGGGAATTCCCAGATATGCTCAGAATAAGGCCAAAATGACAAAAAATACACCGAACCCACAGACATTGCCAACATCCTAGCTGACAGGTTCAGCGCAACCCCCCCCCCCACCAAAAGGGCAAATATCTTTCCCAGCAGAGTGCTGCCCCCCTGACATCTCAGATGCTCAGGTAAGAGCCGCCCTCTCCAAAGCAAAAAACACAGCATCAATGGGACCAGACGGTGTCCCGGGCTGCATCCTACATGAACTCCAAGAAGAGCTAAACCCAAACATAAAACTACTGTTCAATCTCAGCCTTACTACAGGATATGTACCCAAAGAGTGGTGTACAGCAACGGTAGTCCCTCTCCACAAAGGTGGTGCCTCAACGGATCCTGGAAACTATCGCCCCATAAGCCTGACTAGCTTGGTCTGCAAAGCTATGGAAAGGATCATCATGGACCTTATAAATAAAGATATTGGGGACCTACAGACACTGGATCCTACCCAGTTCGGCTTTGTTAAGGGCAGATCCTGCCTCTTAAACCTGGTCGATTTCTTTGAAACAGTCAAAAAGGCCATTGACGAGGGGAAGGTGGTCCACACAGCCTACCTGGACCTCGCAAAAGCCTTCAATACAATACCCCACTCGGGCATTATAGATAAGCTCACCAGCTTAAATATAACCCCCTATGTCACTAGATGGGTTGCAAACTGGCTCAAGGACAGAACCCACATGGTTAGAATTGCTGGAGCCATGTCAGACTCCAAACCAGTTACAAGTGGCATCCTAAAAGGCTCAGTCCTGGGACCTCTCTTGTTTGGTATATATTTCTCAGAGGTACAGGCCAACATGGAAGGACTGTGGCTGACCAAGTTCACAGATGACTGCAAACTGGGTGCCATAATCAACTCTCCAGCCAACACAAGCATCCTCCAAACGGTCCTCATAGAAACAGACAACTGGTGCTAGAGCCATGGCCTCAAGCTAAATGCCAAAAAGTGTATAGTCATCCCCTTTGGCAAAAACAAAGTGCCCACAAATTACCACATAAGTGGTAATCCATTAAGTACGGAAGAATAATTAGGGACCTGGGGACCCAAGTTGATAGCAATCTCTCATTTGACAACCACGTGGCCAAAGTGGTTAGATAAACATTTTATATAGCCCACCTAATCATGAAGGGATTCACATCTAGATCAAGGGAGGTCATCATGCCTCTTTACTCATCCCTCATCAGGCCCATAATTGAGTACAATGCCCCTTTTGGGATGTACCTTACCAGACACCTGCAGCAACTGGAAAGACCCCAAAAGTACCTCACCAAGAGGATCAAAGGGCTCAAATAGATGCCATATGCTGCCCGGTTAAAGAAACCCCAGCTCTACTCAGTGGCATACTGCCTGCTCAGAGGCGATCTGTGCCTGACGTATAAAGCCATGTCCAACCCGGAATTAATGGACATGCTGCACCTCAGAAAATCCAAATCCCATTGAGCTACGCACTCGAGAGACTTGAACCTCAGCACTGAAATAAATAGGACATGCTGGAGGGACAGATTCATAACCCAGAGACTCCCTTCACTCTGGAATAAAATCCCAGTCCAGGTTAGGCAGAGTCCCTCATTGACTCTCTTCAAGAGGAATTTTGATGAGTGGCTGGGGGATCGTAGGTTTACCCCGGGTATCACGTCTGTGTCATTGTTAGACAGAGGCACAGTATACTAACCTCAAAAAAGGGCATAGCAAAATTAATTTAAAATGGGTGGCGAAAGCCAAACACACTCTGGCTAGGCTTATAAATGCCCTAGGGCAGATAGCCTAGTATGAACCTATGAACCTATTATTCCATTATAAGACATACTGATGTCCCCCTTACCAAGTTAAACAAGGAGAAGATCACAGTGATCTGTCAGGAGCCAGGATCTTCCACATCATGCATGCAGTTAGGTATTTAAACCACAAGTACCAGTATGACACGGTCATAGTCTATGTGGGTGTAGACAACCCAAGACATACCTCACTGGACAATATGAAGAGAGGCAAGATGAAGCCTCTGAATAAGTGCTCCATGTGGGTATGAATTTAGTCTTGAGTAGCACCCTACCTTCACCAATGATAATGCCACAGTACCAGCAAAAAATGATTGACTTCAACAATTGGTTTAGTTTCTGGTCTCATAAAAAGGGGAGCCAACATCTGGCAGCCTGGGGAGACATGAACGACAAACCATGATGCTTTGCCAGAGATGATTTACACTTGTCACCACTTGACTTCTGGATACTGCATAAACTTTATCTATCCCCATAGCACCTTTCTTAGACTGTGCCAAGTTGTTACACCCTCAAAGTAATAAAAATCACTCACAACTACCTAAAGGTATTGCTGTTCAATGCTAGGAGTTTAAAGAAAAAAAACCTGCACTCCTTGGAACCACTCCTCACCCTGGAGAATGCAGACATATGTGCAGTCAAGGAAACATGATTCAGAATCATGGCAAGCACACAGGCTCTCAAAGGCTACAATGCTTTTCGTACATTTCGATCCCCCTCATCTCAAGATAAAACAAAGGGAGGAGATGTCTCAGTGTTTATAAAGGACATGTACACTGCAAGTGTGATCCAACAGCATGACTTGCTTGAGCTGCTCCATGCCCAACTAATCATAGGTGTGACCTCCTATCTTATCTTTGTTACCTACAGATACCCTAACATGAGTCTGGAAAACCACACCTCCTACCTAAACCTACTGGAATCTCTTAACATTCAGCCTAAAACCACACCATAAACTGGGAGACTTATACAACCCATAATTCACTTTTCAGAGGTTTTTGGACTTTGTCAATGCAAACACCTTGGAACAACTAGTTAGCTGCCAACTTGAGGTACAAATATTCTAGACCTAGTACTCATGAACATAGGAGGATGCTGCTCCCTCCTGTGCATTAATTTCTCCTTGGTAAGATCTGACCACAAAATGATCTCCTTTTGTATTAAAACTTACCTAGAACCTCCATCAAACTCCAAACCTGTTAAGAAATTTGCTAAGGCCAATTACCTCAAACTAAATGACAGCTTATTAAACTTCCAGTCCTCCTCCGAACCTGGATGACACTGAGTCCTACTCTGAGCTGTACACAAAAACACTGTACAACCACATTCATAGCTGCACAGAAAATTTAGTACCTGTCTGAGTCAAAACTATGATTACTGGCAAAAATAAACCACCTTGGTGGACCCCTAGCATAAGTAGACTATTCAACAAAAGAAAAAAAATCCTCTTCAAAGCCAAGAAGGAACTGACAAAACAGTGCAGAAAGACACTCACCAGTCTAAACAAACAAATTAGAGAGCTGGTCAAATCTGGCAAAGAAAACTATAAGGCAAATATAGCCTCCCAGGTGAAAGATAAGCATAAGGCTTTTTTACTACATTCATAACCTCAGGGAAATGCTCAGCAATGTGCTGAGTTAATCATGAATGGCAACACTCACACCCAGCCTGAAACTATAGCAAACCTGCAAAGCCTGCTGGCTGGACATGTTCAGTTCAACCCCCCCCCCCCCAATCATCTCATGCCATACCCAAAGAAGTATGTGCAACTATCCCCCTACTGGTTATTACGATGGAATAGGACCTTGCTGTGTTCACTAAAGCCAAAAACACAGACTACATAGGTCTCAACAACATTCTAGGATGCTTCTTAAATAGCTTAAAACAGAATCTATCGGGGCCACTAGAAACCTTCTTTAACCACAGCCTCCAGGCTAGCTTTGTTCCATTGGAATGTAGGACTGCAACAGTCATCCCTCTGCACAATGAGGGCCCATCAACTGACCCACAGAACTATAGACCCATAAGCTTGACCAGTCTTATCTGCAAGGCCATGGAGAGAATTATCATGGACCTTATCAATAATGGTAAAAGAACTCTCCAAACACTGGACTAGACCAAATTTGGCTTTGTCAATGGGAGGTCTTGACTACTCAATCTGGAGGACTTCTTCGAGAAAGTCACTAGGGTCATGGAACAGGGTAAAATGGTACACACTGCTTATCTAGACCTGGCCAAAACTTTTGACAGAATCTCCTCACTCAGGGATCATAGATAAACTTACTAAGTTAGGCATAAACCCCTAAATCATCAGATGGATATCCAACTGGCTCACTGACAGAATACATGTTGTCCAGAAAGGTGAATCTATTTCTGATAAGAAAACTGTTACTAGTAGTGTCCCACAGGGCTCAGTGTTGGGACACCTCCTGTTTGGTACACACTTCTCTCAAGTGAAGGCCAATGTTAGGGGCCTCTGGGTCACCAAGTTTGCTGACTATAAGGTGGGAACAATCACTGAATCCACAGATGATGCTGAATTCCACAAACAGGCCTAAAAATTAAAAATGACAAACGACTGGTGCCAAAACCATGGTCTGAGAATAAATGTTAAAAATGTGTAATTATAACCTTCAGTAAATCAGATATCCCATCAAATTATAATATTGATAGCACACCCCTAAAAGTAGACCCAATGTTGAGGGACCTAAGAACACAGATAGAGAACAACCTAAATGTTGACCACGATGTAGCTATGGAAGTGAAGAAATCCTTCTGTGTGACTCAACCTTTAAGTAAAGGTATGACATCAAGATGAAAGGAAGCCATAATGTCATTGCAATCAGCCCTCATCAGGCCCGTAATCAAGTACAATGTTCCCTTCTGCATGTACCTAACCATGCACTTACACCAATTGAAGTGGTCCCAGAGGTTTCTCACTAAAAAATACAAAGCATAAGACAGACTAAAAGCCCTATCCTTTTACTACATCTGATATCATTTATTGAAAGGGGACTTATGCCTGACCTACAAGGCGTTCTCTGATCCAGCCCTGATAAAAATGTTATATACTCGCAAGAAAAATTATAAGTGGGTTATGTGTTCCATGGACCTGAACCTTATTTGTGACTCTAACAGAACTTGCTGGAGAGACAGATTCATATCCCAAAGGCTATCTTGTCTACGGAATAAACTTCCCTTCTTCTTAAAACAAAGGCTGTCCGTCACTTGCTTCTAACAGAATTTGGATAAATGGATGGGGAACCATAAATTCACTCCTGTTTAGCTGCCCGTGTCCCTTATTGACAGAAACAGTCTATAAAATGACTCAGGGCACCAACACCCAAAGACCCACTACCCTGATACTACTCCATCCCATATCTGGGGAATTAAGATATAATGTTGTTATATCCTGAGTATTATTGGTTAGGTTTGTAAAGGCTCTTGTGCCATTAGCTTACTAATTACCTATGAACCTATGATAGTTGAATTCACCTAGAATTATGGAGTTATTGCTTACAGGAGTTTCTTCCAAAACATCTAGGAATCTAGCATGATCATCTGAAGATGGCGGCTGTAGTATGGTATAAGTTGGTAGTTTGTCTCATCTATAGTAAGCAAATTCTAGGCAATCTGTTAATGGGTCTCTGTTGTTCAGCTGATATAAAAGTGGTTTCTGAAATATCCAACAATGTAACCACCACACACTAAATAAAATGGAAAACAGAGGTGGCACATATAAGAATAACTCAAGACAAAAATGGAGAACACACAGCCACACTAGTTTAGCTTCATAGTTGTCAGAATGTTACTCCAACAACTTAGACTCACAACCACTACTGCAATCTAGTAGCTTCATAAGATTGGAGAAGCAGAGATGACCAAGAGTCAACAGAGGTTTTTGTTGTTGTTAATTTCATCTCTAAGAGTTCTATTACTTCCCTTAACCCCACACTCTTACAGAAGTACTAGGTGAAGGTGAAGGGGAAGGAAGAAGCAGCCCCACCTTACTAATGGAAAGTACTGTTGTGTAAAATCTTATCATAACAGTTGATGTCCTTCTCTTCAACATTGCAGTATTATTTACTAAAGGGATTCCCTGCCAAAGGTGGCCTAACATCCAGCCAGTGTACCAAAACCTTAGGTTTTTATAGATGTCGTATGTTACATGTATCCTCCCCACTCAAGGCATAGGGCATAAATGTGACATACGGACATACATACCTCAGAACTGAATACCCCAAGGAGGAACAACAGTCTTAGGAAGTAGGAGGAACGTGCATCCAGAAGAAAACAGTAGTGCAGAAGGTGGAGAAGCAAGGGAGTGACTACTGTACCAGTAAAGAGAAGGTAGTTAGTTGCAGACAGACAGATATACAGGCGTATCTGGCTGATGGGGAAATTTTTTTTCCACCATTGCTAATATCCATTTATTTTAGTGCATCACTCATGCTGTTGCTAAACTATTAATTGTAGAAGCAGTAATTTCAATGGCAGGGCTTAGGGTGTTGCTACTAATGAGGTATATTGTGTAGGTCAAATGCACACCTCCTGTGATGTGTCAAATCTGTAACATAAAACAGGTAACAGACAGTTTCTTCCACACTACTCTTCAGCATTAGATAATCATTGCTGTAGAATCAATGCTCTGAATACTCCAAAATTCAAAACACTTTATAGTAGCTTTTCAAATAATCTAGAAAGTAAATGATAGTTTAAAAAGGAATATTTAAAATCCAGGAAACAATAATTGTCTCTGTTATAAAATATGGACTTATACACCAAATGAACATTAATCTACATGTCTGTATACATTTAAGTACAATATTCTGTAGTCCTGACATGGTCTGAAACGTTATTTCTTTAAAAATAAGTCACCAGTTGCACAGTATTTTTTCATGACTTTCAGAAAGGCACTAGAGCAGTGTGTGTGTGTGTGTGTGTGTGTGTGTGTGTGTGTGTGTGTGTGTGTGTGTGTGTGTGTGTGTGTGTGTGTGTGTGTGTGTGTGTGTGTGTGTGTGTGTGTGTGTGTGTGTGTGAGTGAGTGTGCATCTCATTACATATGTCTGCAGCCTTTCTAAAGTGCATACATGCCTGACTTACATGTGAGAAAGCCTGCATGTTACAGTGGGTAAACCTCAAAGCAAAAGATAACAGTTCCTGCTTTGAACTGAGTAACTATGAAATAGTACTTTATGCTGAGTAGCTTAGCATGCACAATGTATACACCACTTTGTCTAGGAATCTTATTCTGATATTTTCTTAAAAAAGTATATTTATACATCTAAAAGAACAAAACATTCATGCTGCTTTGATATGACCATCTGCTGAAAAAGAGCACATTGCAGCTACATATATTACAGTTATACATATTAAAAAATACAATGCCTACTCATGAAGAAAGCAAGAGGCAGACAGGTCTTGACATACCTCAGGGATATAAATACAGTATGAAAAGCAGGAGAATGTAGTGAAGGATAACAGGCAGAAAGGATATAAAGAAAGGGGTAACAAAGCAAATAATTCCTAAGCAAAGAAGGTGGTGGATTCACAAATGGAATCTTTGTACCTGATAGGAGGTCAACCACTTGGAAAAGCAAAGGGAAAAAGAAAAACATAGGGAAATACTTTTCACAGGAAAATGGTAAAGCCATGGCTGGAGGCAGATATAGGTAGTTAGTTACAGACAGACAGATATAGGGGCTTAACTGGCTTATTGGGGAATTTTTGTTTGCCACCAATACTAATATATATTTATTTCTAGTATGTCACTCATGCTTTTGCAAAACTATTAACTTTAGAAGCAGTAGTTTCAATATCAGCGCTTAGGACGTTGCTACTAATGAGGTATATTGTGTAGCCCAAATGCACACCCCCCGTGATGTGTCAAATCTGTAACACAAAGCCGGTAACAGACAGTTTCTTGCACACTACTCTTCAGCATTAGATAATCATTGCTGTAGAATCAATGCTCTGAATACTCCAAAATTCAAAACACTCTAAAATACTTTTCAAATAATCTGGAAAGTAAATGACTTCAAACTGTTTGCCCAAATGCATGTTAAACTTCTTGGTATGTTGCATCTGAATATCACTGTATGCATAAAAACAAAAATAGTGTGTCGCAGACAAGATTTTTGTGTATACGAGGGAGGGAATTATATACACTAAAAGTAATCTGAGAAAATTTGATACATTAAGTTTAATATAGATTAAAACGCCGATGACAAATCCATGCACACAAACATAAAACAAGTAAAACATTGTCATGTAATACCAACTTACTTTCTGTCAGACTCGTATATAAAAGTAATTATCTGTGCTTAGCAAGGGTTATCTGTCTGATGGGAAATTTTTGTTAGAAGCATGTTCTACAGTTAACTTAAAATATACAAAAATAATTCCTAGACAAAAGACAAAGAAGCATTTAATTTCTGCTATGAATTAATTTCAGTGACTTCTTAAAAATGTATGTTGTAATACATATGTCTGTGCTTGGAAACCAAGTAAATATGAATACATTTAAGGCATAAATATTTTACAGTCACTCTTTATCTTGACAAGCACAGTACAAAGAACATACAGGGACTTATGTAATAACAGCAGTACAAACAACAACAACTTGATTAATGAAAATGTTGGATTCTTACGTGGTAGGGCATTTGCAATGATGGCAAAAAGTATTACAAACTCACATTTCTTAAAACAAAAACAATCTAAATTTTATAATAAATATCTTCTTCTTTAGTCTTTAATCTAAAGTAAGCAAAATTGTTTTGCACTGCTTGGATAGTCACTTTCCAAACATAACCTCCTCCAGAAATTACCACAACTTTTTACATGTCAGCAAATCAGTGCGAAGAATATGCTGCCACTTTCCGAGGGTAGGTAAAACAGTACTTCACATTTCAGTGTAAGTCATTCTTTTAAGAAAGGTCTTGGGAGGCAATTAGTCTGCAAAATTAGCCAGGAACAGAAATGCAGTTGATGGTAAAGTTAGCAGACTGAAAACAAATACTTCTTTCCATCAGATACTGTCACACACCACTGGGAATTATCATGATGTGCACTTTAAATCACTGCACATTGAGAAGTGCCTTAGTACATACCTCTCAACCTCTTAGCTGAAGAAATCCAGACAAATCCTGATATAATTGAGATCAAAGGCCCCAAAATAGGGGCAGATTTTAAATATTGCTCTTATAAACTTAGAAAGTCGCTGAAATAACAGGGTATGTATTAAAATCCATTTTCTAAAGGATACGAAGTCTGAAACTCCAAGGTATGACATTTACTAATTTTGTTACTCAGATCATCCCCAGTGATTTGCCAGAAAACTAAAAATTTTATGAGGAACAGACTGATATTTTGAGACAAAAATGTGGACATTTTGTGAAAATCTGGACAGTTGAGAGGTATGCTTTACCATCTTCACTGACTGCAATGAAAACAGTGCCAGAGCAAGTAAAAACACATTTTTTGTACTCATCCTTGTATGCCTTGCAATAAAGCTTTTTTAACTGTATCTAGGTCCTATTTTAAGTGAAGTAACAAAGCTAATGTGAATATCTGCCAAGACTGCCATGAAATAATGAAACCCATTAGAAATCTGGTGCCTCTCCAGTAGGAACTATTAATTCTGGCATTTTGTTATGCTCCTTGTAGTTTATATCCAAGGTGAAAAGCAGTCTGCAGGGCCTGATGGTTTAATTCATTGCTGCTTTCACACACATCAGTTAATGTGCGTGTGTGCTCCCTTGGTGTTCTGATGTAAAGTAATCAAAACTGCATAGTTCTGCTTCACAAGCAAACTTGTGTTGAAATGCTTGGTGCAAAAATGAGAAACTGAAACAGCAGGCTGGAAGGCCTATCCATTAAAAACACTTGGCCAAACTGTTGGATGCAGTAAAGAATCTATCCACAAACTTTTGCAAAGCAGGACTGGAATAAAAACAGCCTTAAGCAACAGTAAAAAAGTGATGATTCCCAAAAGCAGCAGCTTAAATTATAATGCAGCTCATCTATCAGAATCAAATGTGGAAAAATAAAAGCTGATTTTTAACCATAATTCAAAAATTATTCTTTTTTTCCCCGAGTTCAAAAATCCTTTTTCCTTGGTAAGAGCTGCAACAATCCAAAGGTTTTAGAATCCACTAATTTCTGGCATAGAAATTTAACTCACTCTCTCTTTTGTGCCATCTGAAATGGACACTGTGTATGGGGACTTTATAAGGTCTCCAAAATACAGACTTAGGATTTATTTCATGATAAAATATTATCATTGTCAACACAAACTGCTTATTTACAACTGAAAAAAGAAAATATACAGAGTGTCAGTGCTACCCATTCTAGTAGGGGATGAGCAGTTTAAACAACTAACAAATAATATTTCTGTACCAAATACTGATTTACATACATCAAAACTACAAGTGTTTGTGCCCACTTGTGCCTTTGTGTGTTCCTAAACAAATGTGATGTGGAATCACTAAGGTCACCAGCTGCTTCTTAGTCTTGTCTAACGGCTACTGGTTTGAGTCCACTGGTATTTACCTTTAAACAAACCACATGTATTCTACAAACAGAGTCAGCTGATGAAGCTGTGAAGGTTAAATCAGGAACAAAGTTAGAAAATACTGTTTAAGGAATTTATTTTCTGGATTGGACATGAAAACTGGTCATGTGTTTACATTGCAATGTTAATACACAGACAAAATAAGTTTCCAAAAACTACACTTTCTTTCATACAACAGTCTTGTATTCTGTCTGACTTGTACAATAAGCTGGGTAAGTACACACTATCATATAAAGACTCTCTGACTGATCTCTGCAAAACAATGTGGACTTAATAGCTCAGTCTCTAGTTAGGGCAGCATTTACCCTGGTCCCTTTACATAGACAAGATCTACAGAAAAATATGTAGTACAACCCTGGAAAGGTGCAAATACATGTACCAAAGTATTTGTTTTCACTGCTAATTTTTGGGCCACCTGATACATTTCATGGCATATACCTGTTGTACAACCATGGATATTGAAAATCAGTACAGAAAAAAATCTGCAAGCCAACCACAATGTTATTATAGCAACAGTAGTGCCAATTGTGGAAATATTAGTACTAATTTTCTACAAGACAAATTATTTGAAACACACATGACTTAGATATTACAAGTCCTGTTAAGACGAGATTACTATAAAAATGCATGCATACTTACACATAAACAAATGCATGATTTTTCATAAACTTAATGCTTTCAGTATCACAGACTTCAACAATAATTTATCACTGGAGAATGCATGGTTAAGACAAGGCTAAATTTAAAGTTCAAAATAAGAAAACACTGAAATCTGCTGGTTAGGGGTCCATGGCACAGTTGGTGGTCTGTATCAGAGACAAATATAAACTTGAGCACATGATATTAAATATATGTTCACACATTGGCTACAACACTTTTGATGAGGTTGTAAATGAATACTGTAGCCAGCACACAAAAAAATGACAAATGTGTTAAATTTATTAGGAGCTTTAAAAAAACGGTTATGTTGTAGAGACAGAATAATAAAAATTGCCAAAAGGCATAAAGATGCTTTCTCCAATTAGAATTCAAGCACATAAAGCTGGTATACCCTCAAGCAGCCCAACAATTCTTATATGCAAACCCAAGGAACATATCATAACTGACCTAAATGACTATGATACCTAACATCCTATTAGACATGACCCACACCAGATTGACCTTGTCAAGGGTAGATTTTGTCAAACAAATCATGTAAACTTCTTTGAGAGTGTTACTCAGGTAGTAAACTGTGGTCAAGATACCAATAAAGCATACACTGACTACAGCAAGGCATTTAATACCATACCACATACAAATCTAATAAACAGGTTCAAGGAGCTCCTAACTGACCTGTACATGGTTAGGCTGACTGCAAACTGGCTTAGGGACAGAACTCACAATGTTAAGACTAGTGGTTGTATCCTCTGAAAACATGAAGGTGATCAGCGGAGTCCCTCTGTGATCTGTACTGAGACCTTTGCTACTCACTTGCTATTTCTTAGATCTCCACTTATCAAATGTGGATCTTTGGATAACAAAGTTGGAGGATGATTGCATACTAGGAGTCATCATCAAGTCCCCCACTGACATACATATCAGTCAAACAGGAGCTTACACCTGTCAATAGTTGGTGCACAAAAAAAAGGGTTCATGCTTAATACACAAAGTGCAACACTGAATCATTTGGTAAGGACCCACTACCTCCAGCTTTTAGCATAGATAACACACTACTTGAAAATTAAAAGGTAGTGAGAGACCTAGGTACTTATGTGGACAGATCTCACATGTTTGACAAACGTTGCAAAAATGGTTAGGATATCCTTTTACTTTGCACCGGTCATATCACAAGGTATTTCTTCAAGATCAAAAACACTCCTCACCTTCTTGTATTCCTTACTGATCAGATCCATCATAGAATACAACACCCCTTCTGGGATGTACCCTACTAAGTGTATCAAGTAATATGAAAGACCACAGAGTTTTAATAACACTATAAACAGGATCCAAAAAAAAAAACAGTGAGCGCTTTCATGTATAAAAACGTTTCATCAGACTTCAATGTTTAACATAATTTCATAGTTGTTTTATATGCGTGGCTCAATCACTGAATATCCAATCAAATACAAAGCACACAATTCAAAACGAAAACACAAAAAGACTTCATGTGCTTCACTGCCTCTTAAAAATTATTAAAATACATCTTATATATAAAATATGATAAAGGTTTAACAAATAAAATATAAACCTATGTCAAATAAAACAATATACTTAAAATATAGTTATTTCAATGTTTTAGTGTTTATATGGTCGTGCTACTAAAAACGGTTTGAGTGATGTTCTGTCATTAAGACCATGGGCTGTATGTGCCTGTAGCCTCATGATCCATCTGTTCTCTTGGCCTTCTGTATATTTTTTTATATCGCCTAACCTATTGTTTGTCTTAATTAACTCTATCACTCTGAATTTAAACTTGTGTAACATACCATTGTTCATAAAACAAATCTGGCATTGAGCCAAGTAAAGTAGATTTCTGGACTTACAGTCGGCATAAAAGCTAAAGTTGTATTGGTATTGATTCTGATTTGTATAGAAAGCCCTGTTGGAGAAATAATTTATTACATTGCGATAGTATGCACCCACGCCATGTTTATTCTAATATATTGAAAGGTCAAGCCTATAGGATATCAAGGCTTACGACACAGGAGAATAGACATCAGGAACAGCAAACAGTATTAGCAGAAAATTTTTTAGAAAGAGGCTATAAAAAAAGTGAAATAGAAGCAACATTTGCTGATAGTATTAAATATAGAACTGGAAAAGGTCGTCCTTTCCTACATAGAAATGGTGATTCAAAGAGAAACCGAATGACTATATGCGAAGAGAGAAAGAAAAGAAGTAATAATAGATTAATCATTCCATATACCAATAGGAATTCCAAAATTAGAAAGATCATAAGTACCAACTGGAATTTATTGATGATAGATGAAAAAATATGGGAGCTAGTTGATCATACTCCCAATATTACATATAGAAATATGAAGTCATTAAAAAGACTACTATGCTATGAGGTAAAAGGTAATGAGATCGCACCATCACAGAGATTAGGAACCTACGCTTGTAGAAATTGCAATCAATGTATACATATAGCAAATGATAGTAGGTTTGTTCACCCAGATAATGGAAGAGATATACAACTTTAGCTTTTATGCCGACTGTAAGTCCAGAAATCTTGTTTATTTGGCTCAATGCCAGATTTGTTTGTCGTTCTACGTAGGTAAAACTAATAGGAGTTTAAGAGAACGAATTAGGGAACATCTATATGCCATCAATAAAGAGAATATAAACAATGCATTAGCGAAACATATTATGAACAATGGCACGACACACAAGTTTAAATTCAGAGTGACAGAGTTAATTAAGACAAACAATAGGTTAGTCGATATAAAAAATTACACAGAAGGCCAAGAGAACAGATGGATCATGAGGCTACAGGCACATACAGCCCATGGTCTTAATGACAGAACATCACTCAAACCGTTTTTAGTAGCACGACCATATAAACACTAAAACATTGAAATAACTATATTTTAAGTATATTATTTTATTTGACATATGTTTATATTTTATTTGTTAAACCTTTATCATATTTTATATATAAGATGTATTTTAATAATTTTTAAGAGGCAGTGAAGCACATGAAGTCTTTTTGTGTTTTCGTTTTGAATTGTGTGCTTTGTATTTGATTGGATATTCAGTGATTGAGTCACGTATATAAAACAACTATGAGATTATGTTAAACATTGAAGTCTGATGAAACGTTTTTATATGTGAAAGCGCTCACTGTTTTTTTTTTGGATCCTGTTTATAGTGTTATTAAAACTCTTGAAGTGAAGACTGGAGTTTTATTTTGGTTATCAAGATACTTTGGTCGTGGTGTATCTCCTTTCATCTGCGTTTTTTTCTCATGGTCTTATGTTTGAAGGAGAACTTCACTCAGCATTGTTTGGTTTGTTTCTATATAAGTACAGAAACCATAATACATTCGTAAAAATGCATATGTAACAGATAATCTATATATATATATATATATATATATATATATATATATATACATATATATATCAACATAAAAATACAATAATACAAAAGCAAAACCATTCAAAGGCTTAAGTTCCTAGATTTCAGCTTAGATTTCATAGGAACCACATAATTTGAGTGCCTTGATGTCACATGATTAACCAAAGAAGGCAGTATATGGTATTTAAACTAAGTTTTTTAGTTTGATAGACATTACGTAAAGAAGCAGCTTAGTCTGTGAAAGCGCTTGTGGTGTCGACTATAAAAGTTTTTTATTGAAACTGGCCATTTTGGAGTCCCTCGCTCTTGCTGGGTTAATAATTACCATGTTTACTGTCACATATAAAATTCAGTTTAAGACCTAGAACCTACAAAATATTATTAATATAAAAAGAGTTTGTGCTGAAGAGTTTTATCATTTATTCTTGTTTAGTAACCCATATGGTTTCAGAGATATGAACATTTGTCTGAAATGTGAATACATAATTCAATTATAGTAAAAAGCTTAGACTCTGCCCACTGGAAGTTACAGTGCAAACTTCCCAAGTTCCATTGGAGGGAATGAGTTAAGAGCACACTTAAGCAAACTAACAAAAGAGCTTAACAGAACCATTAGGAAGCTCACAGGTGAGTATGAACTTAAAATAGCCACTAACCATATTTTTTTCTTTAACTGTCAGAAAGTTAAAAATTAACAACCAACAATGTTTGGAAGCTAGTATGCAATACCTCTACACTCACTGACACAAAGGAAATAGATAATATCCCAGTTAACAAATTTAGTGCCAATTTTATTCCATTCACAGTTATAGATATTCCAAAGTCCCACAATCCCAGCCACCCATTTAATTACCATAGAGTAAGCTTTTTCAGCACTCTCAAAAACTAAGAATACTTCATCCATAGGCCTTGATAACATACCAGTTCATGTGATCATCAGTGCCAAATATGTCTTTTCTGAACTACTACTTAACCTCTTTAATCTAACCATCTCCACTGGCTACATCCCTGAAGCCTGGAAACCAGCAATTATTAATGCCATTATACAAGGGGGGCCCAACCACGGACCATGGTAAAGATAGACCCATTAGTTTCACTAGCCTCATATGTAAAGCTATGAAATGCAACATATTAGTCTTCATTAATCTGCACATTAAAAGTATCTTAACCATGGACCCTCCTCAATTTGGCTTTGTCAAAGGAAGGTCCTATCCCTTTAACCTCATTAATTTAATTGAAAAAATAATGAAGCAGTGGGCAGTGGTTATGCAGTACATACAGCATATCCAGACCTGGCGAAAACTTTTGACACTGTTCCTTCTGCAGGCATTATTAACAGACTTTCAAATCTAAATACAAATCCATATATTGTGAAGTGGATAATTAACTGGTTGTCTGGCAGCCTCCATCTGGTTAGAGTTTCAGGTGTCACTTCTGAAAGCAAAAAAAAAAAAAAAAAGTTACCAGTGGTGTATCACAGGACTCTGTTTTGGGTCCTCTCCTATTTGGCATACATTTCTCAGACCTTCAGGCCTGCAGTCCTGGTCTATTGTTAACTAAGTTTATAGACAACTGTAAATTAGGTGTTGTTATTTCATCTTCATCTAACTCAACTCTTCCAACATGACTAAGACCATGTTAACAACTGGTGCAAAGACAATGGTCTCAAATTAAATGTAAAAAAATGTAGCATGGTTAATTTTGGTAGACAGAGGTATTTCACTGACCATATAGGAAATACACCCCCCCCCCCAAATCAGATACTGTTGTAAGGGATCTGGGCACTCTTGTCGATAATTCCTTATTCTTTCACCTTCATGTCTCCACACTAATTTAGAAAGGCTTTTTATCTGGCTTATCTAATTTCCAAAAACATTTTCACTACACCCAAAGAAGTCTTAATTCCCCTTTACTTACCCATTACTGAATATAATGCAACTTTTGGCGTGCACTTGTCTAAACATATCACTCAACTTGAGAGACCTAGACTTATAACTAAAAAGATCAGTGGCCTCAAAAATCTTAGTTATCAAGAGAAACTGGCAAACCCTCTCTCTTTATACTCAGTCTCTTACAGGCTTTCGAGCCATTAAAGATCCAACCCTATTTCACCTCCCTTTCCTTCACAGAACTAATGGTACCTCAAATACTTGGTTAAAGGAACTAAACCTTAATTTGCAGATAAATTACATATATTGGCTAGATAGATTCATACCCCAATTTATCCCTCACCTCTGGAACAAATGTCTATATCATGCCAAGCAGCGTAGCACACTTTCCACTTTCAATGTAAACCTAAGTAATTGGTTGGGCAGCCACAAATTCTCCATGGTCCATCTAGTCTTGCTCTACTTGAGACCAGAGGGAAGTTCTGAATAGTTTTTTTGGCCAGCCTTGAAATGGTCTGCAGACTGATTACCTAGTACTTACCTACCAACCCATGAGTTCTGTAGAATCATGACCATCGACATTGCAGGGAGCCATCTCGCTTCCTGAAGGAAAATATCGTGGTGCTCCCTATTATCAGAAATTGAACAGCAATAGCAGTTTTTTCTTAAGCATGGCTCAAAACTAGAGAATATTATGGGAGGAATTCAGTGCCACTGCAGGCAAAGCATATTCCAATCTAGGAATCAGAGCATAACTCCAACACCATGCCATGTGTCCAGAGTCCAAATGTCAGCTAGTTGACAGATGACCTTTAACTGACTTAGAACTTTGGTGACAACTATTTCAGTATGCTATTTATAGGATATATTCTCATTAAGCCACAACTGCAGTCATTTATAGTTGTGAACCTGCTAGATAGCGTATCGGCAGAATCACTGAGACACAGGCTGCCTACCTTTCCAAGTATTCTGAATGATGTCTGATTGACTGGTGTTAAGAGTAAGATTATTTCCACTTAACTTACTGTGAGGCGACAACACTACCGCAGCACCAACACCGCAGTGCACTGGCTCTATCTCAGTGCTATTTAACACTGCTGTGCTGCATCTAGTGATTTAGTTGTATTTATCATGTTTTTTCAGCCTGCACTTGTTAAAGGAACACCATCTATTTCATACTGTACTGCTCTTAGGTTGTTTTAACAGTATTCTTATATTTCCTAACCTCCTCTAAAACTGCAAAAGCTGTTCTGAGTTTGCCAAAGTTCTCATGAGTTTTGCCAAAATATTTCTAAGTTTTGCAAAGTTTGTCTGCATTTGTGGAAGTTCTCCTATGTTTGCACATTTTTTTTCTGTATTTGTGAATATTTCTCAGTGTTTGTGAACTTATTTCCAAGGTTTCCTGATACTGCAGGAGTTCTGACTTTTGTTACTGCACTTGAGCTCAAAACCAGTTTGTTTTACATTAAGATGGTTTTTCTGCACTCCGGTAGGAGCAGAGGTCTGATTCAACCCATCTGAGTTTGGAACTGTTGGTGGAAGGCTTATTGTGTTTTTATATCATTGGCCTGATGGCTTAACTGTGTAAAAGTCTTTCATCCTGCTGATATAAAAGCCTTACATTTTTGCGAGACAGTGGTCATGTATTCAGAGCTTCCGTGCCCCTGGCTTGGGCATCTGTGACTACAAGACCTTGGATTGCTTCTAAAACAATCTGTGGACCTATAAAGCTGATATCTATCTATCTATCTATCTATCTATCTATCTATATATATATATATATGCATGTGTGTATACATATATATATTGCACTTACTCTATCTCAGTGCTATTTAATCCTTCTGTGCAGCATTTACTGATTTTGTTGAATTTATCACTGTTATTTAGGCTGCACTTGTTAAGAAATGCCATCTATTTGTTACTGTACTGCTCTTATGTTGTTTTAACAGTATTCTAATATTTCCTAACCTCCTTTGACACTGCAAAAGCTGTTCAGACTTTACCATAGTTTTCCTGAGTTTGCCAAAATATTTCTAAGTTTTGCAAAGTTTTCAGTGTTTGTAGAAGTTCTCCTACCTTTACACACTTTTTTCTGTATTTGTGAACATTTCCTCAGAGTTTGTAAGCCTATTTCCAAGGATTCCTATTACTGCATTAGATCTGTCTTTTGCTGTAAAGCATTTGTTACTGCACTTGAGCTCAAAATCAGTTTGTTTCCCATTAAGAGAGTTTTTCTGCAGCATGGTAGGAGCAGAGGGCTGATTTAACCAATCTGATTTGGGAACTGCTGGTAGAAGGCTTACTGTGTGTTTATCTGATTGGCCTGAGGGTTAACTGCTGATTTAACCCCTCCCAGTAGGGAACTGCTGGTGAAAGGCTTATTTGTGTTTATCTGATTGGCCTGAGGGCTTAACAATGTAAAAGAATTTCATTCTGCTGGTATAAAAGCCTTGCATTTGCACATTGTTACCCATGACAAGTAAATTAGCAATTCTCTCCAGTTTAAAATCATCTATAAGAAATGCTCTCCATAGTCTTCTACTGTTCATAGTTGCTTGATGAGCTGCCAGTTTGCACAGAGGGCAGCACCACTGCAGGTCATCTAACAGTATACTACTAAACACTCTCACATAGACCTATAAGTGACTCTACCCTACTCTGTCCCAACTACTAAGGATATGGTATAATGGACAGGCGCTTCCCTCATCTCTGTTTCTGACCTGGTGGATAATGGCATCTTGAGGCAGTGTAGCAACTGCTTCATGTTTACGACACTATTTAATTTTAGAACAGACAAACACAGTGTGTGACAGATGAAGAAACACAATTTCATTGGAGGCAAAGCTCTCATATACACTTACGAAAAATGCAAACCAGGTTGTCAGCATCACACCCAAAGCATTCACTACCAACACTAATGAATAAACACATACACCCATATGAGCAGAAGTACTCATTTGTAATTCACCCAAACCTCCAAGACCTCATGAAAGAATATCTCAGTGGCCCTGCACACATTCAAAAAAGACAGCATCTCACATAACACAAATCATAGTAACCCTGCTTCCAAGTCCATAAGGCAACACACCACACAGCCAAACATTCTAGATATTGGGTTTTCCATTGTAATACATATTAATGTTCGCAAGTTAAACAAGGAGAAGATCCCAGTGATTTGTCTGTCTGGAGTCAGGATCTTCCCCATCATGCATGCACTTAGGTATTTAAACCACAAGTACCGGTATGAAATGGTCATAGTCCATGTAGGCGTAAACAACCTAAAACATACCTCACTGGACAATATGAAGAAAGGCATGGTGGAGCCTCTGAATAAGTGCTCCTATCTTCACCAATGATAATGCCACGGTACCAGCAAAAAAATGATTGACTTCAACAATTGGCTTAGTTTCTGGTGTCACAACAGGAGACCTGTTAGCCTGTTGAGACATGATCGACAAACTACGATGCTTTGCCAGACATGGATTGCATTTGTCACCACTTGGCTTCTGGATACTGGCAAAATCTTTATCTATTCCCATAATACCTTTCTTAGGCCATGCCAAGTTGTTAAACCCATCAACATAACAAAAATCACTCACAACTAACTAAGGGTACTGTTGCTCAATGCTAGGAGTTTAAATAAAAAGAAACTGTACTCCTTGAAAGCACTCCTCACCCTGGAGAATGCAGACATATCTGCAGTCATGGAAGCATGATTTAGAACCATGGAAAGCACCCCAGCTATCAAAGGCTACAATGCTTTTCATACATTTCGATCCTCCTTAGCTCAGGATAAAACAAATTGAGGTGGTGTCTCAGTGTTCATAAGGACAAGTACACTGTAAGACTGGTCCAACAACATGACTTGCTTGAGCTGCTCCATGCCCAACTAATCATAGGTGTGACCCCCTATCTTATCCTTATTACCTACAGATCCCCTAACATGAGTCTGAAAAACCACACCTCCTACCTAAACCTACTGGAATCTCTTAACATTCAGCCTAACAGCACACTTATGGGTAACTTCAACTACTTCTCCATAAGCTGGGAGATTTACACAACCCAAAATTAATTTGCTCAGAGGTTTTTGGACTTCAATGCAAACACCCTGAAGCAATTAGTTAGCTCCACAACTAGAGGTACAAATATCCTAAACCTAGTACTCATGAACATGGGGAGACACTGCTCCCTCCCATGCATTAATTTCTCCCTGGTAAGATGTGACCACAAAATGATCTCCTTTAGTATTAAAAATAACCTAGAACCCCCATCAAACTCCAAACCTGTTAAGAACTTTGCTAAAGCCAATTACCTCAAACTAAGTGACAGCTTATTAAACTTCCAATCCCCTCCAAAACCAGATGACACTGAGGCCTACTCTGAGCTGTACATAAAAGCACTGTGCAGTCACATTCATAGCTGCATTGAGAAGGCAGTACCTGTCTGAGTCAAAACTATAATTATCGACAAAAATAAACCATCCTTGTGGACCCACAGCACAAATAGGCTATTCAAGAAAAGAAAAAAAATCCTCTCCAAAGCTAAGAAGTAACTGAAGCATAGAAAGTAATTGATGAAGAGTCAGCATCTTGAATTTTGGAATCTCCAAAAGGTGTTTAGAGTAGTCAGGTCCAGGATAGGATGCCATGAATTGTCTTTTCTGAGTACCAGGAAAAGTCTCAAGTAGAAACCTTGTCCCTTTTCCTCTTCTGGTACCAGCTGAATAGCCCCCATGCTTAAGAGAGAAAGTACTTGTTTTTGGGCCTCTGGCCACTGATTTGGGGGTAGGTCCCGCCACCCGCTTGATGTTGGCAATGTGAGGAAGTGAAATCTGTATCCGTGGGACACTACATTTAAAACCCATTTGTCCTGGGTAATGAGTTCCCAGTTCTTTGCATGAAGAGCAATCTTTCCCCCCAAAGGGGCAGTCAGTTGATAAGTGCTTGGAAATTTTAAAAGGAAGTCATTGAGACAGTTTACCATACGGGGGAGTCGTTACTCCCAGATTTGGAAGTGGAGGCCCCCCACTGCTTAGTCCTGTGTGTCTCCTGGGACTGAAACCTGGGGTTTTTGCTGTGTCTGGGTTTGGCTTGAGAAGACCTGGAAGGGGCTGGAAAGTACCAATTCTTAGAGGGCCAGTGCCTACTAAATCTAGGAGACTGAACTTGTAATGAATCTTTAACAGTTTGCATAGATTTAGCTTTATCTTCCATCTTTTTAAGAACTTCCTCGGCCTTGTTGCCAAACAGTCCTAATTTAAGGGAGCATCCAACAATTTAGCTTTAACATGATCAGGCAAAGATTGCTCCTTTAGCCAAGCATGTCTTCTGAGCACAGACCCAGTGACAGCAGCCCTGCAAGAGGCCTCTAATGAATCAAAACCACATTGCAAAGTAAGTTTTCCAACTTGTTCAGCAAAATGCATTAAATCCTGTAATTCTTTATTTTCCACACAGTCAGGAATCAACATAATTTTCTGTTTAAGCAATCCAATAACATGTTGTTGATACTTTAACATATGAAACTGGCAGTTTAAAGCCCTAATGGCCAAGGTTGCAGAAGTATAAACCTTCTTACCCCATCTATCCAGCGCCCTGGAGTCTCTATCAGAAGGGGTAGGATTTTTAGCAGTAGAAGCCTTAATGCCCTTGGGCCCCTGCAAAATAGTCTCTGGATCCTTAACAGGATTTTTAAAAAGGAACTTGTGTGACTCAGGGACTCTGTAGTATCTGTCAGGTTTTCTGGGAGCAGGAGGCAAGGAATCAGGGGCCAAACTAGATTCCGGAAAAGCATCATCAACAATGTCTAGCACAGGAGGAATAGCTAAAGGCCTATGCTGAGGTAGGAGTAAGAAATCCCTAAGCCTCTTTTTTGAATCAGAAAAATCCTGGCTTTCCCAGTGGAAATGCTCCCTTATAGTATGTAAGGTTTCCCCAAAAGAAAAATCCTCTGGAGGGGAAGCAGAGGGAATGGAGTCCTCTGCATCAGAATCCTCATAAGTAGATAAGGGTAAATCCAGATCATCAGAAGAATCAGAAAAAACAGAATCCTGGTCAGAAGATTCATAAACAACTTCAGTCCTAGGCCTCTTAGAAAGGGGGGGGGTTGGCTACCCCTGATTAAAGTTATTAGATCTTCAGCCATTCTTATCATTTGTTTTTTAGGCATAGAGGCCTGAGCATGTGGCCTGGGCATCAGTATTTTAGGCAAGGTTCGAGATTTAGGCCTAATTGAAGAAGGAGGCATTGGTTTAATATGCAAGTCCGTAGGCCTGAATACACCCTCAGAAGACGGTGCCTGAACAGCGGCTCCAAAGTATCCATCCAAGGTAGAGACATCCGCGGGTTCCATAGTTGAAGCATCTCGCGGCATACTGGACTCCGAATGGGTCTCAGTAGAGGCTTGTGAATCAGATGTAGTGGGTATCAGGGGCTGCAAAAGCACCTCACTGAGTACCAGTGAACTGGCGACTGGCTTAGGAGAAGCATCGTCTGCAGTTTTGGACCTCGGCGGCCTGTCTCTGTCTTTATCTTTGCATTTTTTCGGAATCCCGGTAGTCAGATGGCTAACCAACGACATTTCTGGATAATTAAACCGAGAACCAAAATATTTAGAGGCGAAAATATACTGACAATGGATAGTGCGCTGATTAAATAAAGCACAAAACCAACAGCAAGGTATGTTGTGGTCAGGACCTAGGCAAGGAATACAGAATGAATGAAAATCTTTATGAGGTATTTGCTTTCCACAAGTAATGCAATTATTAACTTTTACTGACGTCGGAAATGAGCAAGAAAAAGTTTCCCCAATGGGGTACTTAGCTTTAGTTGAAGACTTCAGTTCTGAAACTCAAAAACGAAAATTTCAGGAGTCAGCCGACCGGCACTTGCGAACTGCTTCTGCTTCGGGCACCACACGGCAAGAAAGACTGATGTAATGGCATCAGCTGCATGTTTTATACCCCTGACGACCTGACGTCATGGAAGAAGGGACAGCAACCGACACAGGACCCAAGACTTTGTTAATCAGGCCAACTGAGGGCTACCTGCAAGCAGATAACCCAAATGTAATGACTGCAACAGTGAAACACGAAGAACATCTGAACAGCCCAAGAAGGAACAACAGTCCTAGGATGCAGGAGGAACATGTGCATCCAGAAGAAGTGATTAGTGCAGAAAGGGGAGGAGCAAGGGAGTGAATGCAGTAAAGAGAATGATATCTACTGTTATGGTAAGATTTTACATAACTATACTATGTCCCTTCATATCAGTATTGCACTATTCTTTACTAAAGGGAGAGTACAAAAGCTCAAGATGAAACTTGGGAGAAGGAAGGCCCAGAAAGCCCTTAAGAAAAAGATGCAGGCTAGCTCTGGCAAAGCCAGCTTTTGCTCTGGAAACAACAGCTAAGTTGTAATACTTAGTAAAGGTTTGAACAGAGATCCAAGTAGCAGCCTCAGGGATGGAATTAGTATTCAATCCTTTGAAAAAAGCACCAGAGGAAGCTACAGTCCTGGTAGAATGAGCCTTTACAGAGGCAGAAAGGCTTTTCCCATGAAAGGAGTAACAAAAATAAATGGCCTTAGATATCCATGAAGGAATGATTTGCTTAGAAACAACTAAACCTAGAGATCTGGAATGAAAACAAACAAAAAGCTGCTGAAACTTGTAAATAGCCTTAGTCTTAGCCAAATAATATCCGAGTTGCCTATGCAAATCCAAGGTTTGAAGAACCTTCTCACTAGCAGACTGCAGAGAAGGAGAAATGGAAGGAAAAATTAATAGACTGATTAGGAGTCAATTAATTAACCACCTTGGGTATAAAAGAAGGATTAGTATGAAGGGACACCCTGTCCCTATGTAAAACTAAAAAAGGAGGAACAGCCATAAGAGCATGGAGTTCAGACACTCTCTTAGCTGAAGTAAGGGCCAACAGAACAGTCTTCCATATACAATGCTGTAAGGAAACTGAAGCTGCAGGCTCAAAAGGAGTCTGGGTCAAATTTTCAAGAAAAAAATTAAGGTCCCAGGAAGGAGGAATAGGCTTCTGGGAGGTCTGATATGAAGGCCGCTTTTAAGAACTTTCTTGACCTCAAACTAGAGACCAGAGGATTTAATGGCAGACAAGCAGAAATAGCTGAAAGATGAGCTTTAACTGAAAATTACGCCAACCCAGCATGGAGCAATTCACACAAATAAGAAATAACCAGAGGGATCTCCACAGAAATTGGATCCTGATTGTGATGACCCACCACTGCTAACCAATACATGATGTGGATATCCCAACTCTGGGCCAGTAATCAAGGAGCCTCAATCCTCACCACTGGCACCTGTGGAGGGACATTCACTGGGAGGATAACAGGTACACACATAGCATTTCCAAATGCAGTTCTCTGCATCAAGTGCAATTTTTTTCAGTTCTCTGCATCAAGTGCAATTTTCCTTAAGAGTACACAGAGACCACAGTCAGTCTGGGGCTGGTTTCTCCCTCTTTCTCCACTCCAGACCCCCAATTAAACTACCTACTGGCACAGCTATAGAGTTGAGATGTCAGCTGAGTGTCCAAGCCAAGGCCTCTGGCACCCTCTATGTCCAACCAGTGCTTTGTGTCCCTGCCCAAATAGCTGACACACACACTCTTTCAGATTTGATTTAGACACACACACACACACCTCGGAAAGGCTGGCACAGGTTTGCTAGCTATGCTCCCTTCTGCCCAGACTATGAGGTAGTTATGACTGCCACCAGACACTCCTGCCAACTATCTTAAGGCTCTTCCAAGGGTACCCAATATACTGAGTGAAATTAATATTAATACAAATGGTAGTCTGACGAAGAGCAAGGCCGTTAGGAGTGGCCCACACAGTGTCAGCAAATAAATATGCATGTACTCTCAAAACTTAAATATCTCTATAAAGATCAGCCACAAAGAAAGGCTTAAATATATTTAATAATTAATAAAATAAGAAAGTACTAAGTATATATTCATAGTGACATCAGAGTTCAAAACCACAGTAAATACTTAAAATAACATCGAAGGACAGGCTCAGACAAATAAAGAAAAATAATATCTCAACTAATCTTCACTATATTCCTGACTGTGTCTAAGAGAATTACTATACCCTAATAACTTACTAATAGAGCAAGACAGATAATGTGCTGGATGGTTCTTCTTCTTGTCATGTCCAAGACAGAATACAGAATGCCCTGTCTCTCCAACAGACTTCTCAAAATAATATCTGAAATATTATTGCTGGGATGGCTTGGAGAGTGACATCACTTCTTGTCATCTGACGACTTCTTCCCATGCAAAACCCCTATTGCTGGCAGCTGGCAGTATTTAGCACATATCCGTAAAAATACACACATAAGGGCTTTTGCTCAGATCCTTGGCAAGTGCTGGAAGTCATAAAACAATTGCATTCTTCTATGCTTTCAGAGTAATAATTAGTTCACCCCAAAGACAATACAGAAAGCTTCCTAGTACAGACTTTGCGTCTTTGGCTGCCTTGAAACTTGTGAGATACCACCTTTATGTCCTAGCCTATAAAGTGATACAAAGTGATTTAATTTCAGATATTTTTATAAAGTTTGCTGGACTGACATTAACCCTCCAGTTTCTGTTAAAACATATACATTTAAACACTAACAATAGTGCATGTATATTTCTGTTCACTCCATCAGGGAATACTGTTGATGCATTTCAAACACAAGCACTTTACAAATACCTTTTCAACACAAACATCTGTACAAAGCAGTATGATATACTCATATCCTCATATGATATCCTCATATGATATCCTCATAATCAGACTAGAAACCACAACTTCTCCCATATTACAGCCAATAGAAAGCCAAGTGACTTCCTTCTACTAAGCCTAAATATTAGAAGTATATCCAAGAAAGTCCATGAACTCCATGCCACCATAGACTTATACTCCCCAGATATAATCGTCCTGACAGAAACCTGGCTAAAACCTCACATAACCAGTGAGCAAATACTCCCTACAGGTTACGGCATACTAAGAGTAGACCAGCTAAACAAAAAAGGAGGTGGTGTAGCTGTAATATTTAAACAACATCTAAACATCCAGATCTTAAAATCATCAGCTCCACAAATAGGCAATGAAGAAATAATATATACCAACCTCAAAATTAACCGAAACAAAACCATCAACATAATTGGATGCTACTTCCCACCTGGCCAAAACATCCCTCCACTAGAAAACCTCCTCAGCTGGTCTACCCACCATCTCCCCCAAGAAACTGTCATCTTAGGTGATTTCAATATTGACTGGCAATCCTGTTCTGGCAACAATCCAACCCATCATGTACACCTTCATGGCTTCACCCAACTAGTCCAGTCACCAACAAGGATAAATAAAACTCCAGCAAGCAGTCTACCCTGGATTGGATACTAGTCAGTAAGAACCCCCAGTCATATATAACAGGCTGCTTATCAGATAGCCTCAGTGATCACTCCCCAACATTCCTACTCAAAAAATACCTGAACCAAGCTAAACCTGTCATCTATCGTCAAATACGTAAAAAAATAAACTTTAACCCACTCACATTCATCTCATCCCTCAAAGAATGTAACTGGCATGCTCTAAAGTACCTCAGTCTAGATGATGCAGTTGAATCTTTTAATACTACCTTCCTGAACATCCTTAATTACCATGCCCCATAAGATTTTCCAGAACCAAAGCACAACCCTCCCCATGGCTACAGAAAACCACTAAGTCAGAAATGAAAAACAGGGATAAAGCCTGGGAGCACTGGCACAAAACCAAAACCCCGCAGCTAGACAGAAATTCCTAGAACTACGCAATAGAGTCAAAAAGCTAATAAAACGGGACAAATTTCAATACTACCAGTCTGCCCTAGACTCCTCACAACACAGCCCCAAACAATTCTGGTCCTCCATAAACTCCATCCTCCACCCAGGTAAAGTCAGTACCCCTCCTCCTAACATCCCTCACTCCTCAGAAAATATTGCTACCTCATTCAACACACACTTCACTCAAACCATACTATCACTAGCTAAACAACACAACCCCCCTCCCCTCCAACCCACACCTTCAACTAGTAATCTCCCCACTGCCTTCTCTTTTTCTCCTGTACCTACCTCCAACATAAAAAACTCTTAACTAAACTTAAACCCACCAAATTAGCAGAAGACAACCTCCCAAGTGAATACCTACAAATCGCAGCTGATGCTCTGGCCTACACAGTATCCATCTTGATTAACCGATCTCTGTCAGAAAGTTACGTTCCCACATTGTGGAAAGTCTCACATATAATTCCCCTCCACAAAGGCGGACCCTCTGCAGAACTAACCAATTACCGCCCCATAGCTGTTCTCTCTCCACTCTCCAAAATACTAGAGAGATGCATACACTCTCAGGTCTCACACATCCTCCTATCTAACAACCTCCTTTCCAGTACTCAGCATGGTTTCCGACCAAACCATGGCACCACCACTGCCTTACTCTCCTTTACAAACACTATCCTTCAGCATAAAAACAATGGCTATCTCTCCTCTGCTACTTTCCTAGACCTATCTAAAGCATTTGACATGGTCCCACACAAACAACTTATCTCTGTCCTCAATAACCTATCCTTCTCACAATCAGTCACCAACTGGTTTCAGAGTTACCTGTCTGACCGCCAACAATCCGTTGTATGGCAGAATGACATATCTCCCCAACTACCTGTCTCCATAGGGGTTCCCCAAGGATCCATCCTTGGACCCCTACTTTTCTCTGTTTACACCAATAATCTAGCCTCTGCCACCAAACATGGCACACTCATCCAATACGCAGATGACTCTACCATCATCTGCTCAGCCCAGTCCCTACCCAAACTGCAAAAAGTCACACAGGAAGCCTTTTCCTCTGTTGAAACATGGTTATCCGATGCCCAATTAATACTCAACCCAAACAAAACTAAACTACTCATCTTCCAACCCACCAAACATACTCAAAACAACTCTCACTTTAACATCACAGCAAAAGACAACACCACTATATACCCAACTGAACACACCAAATTGCTAGGAGTGGAAATAGACAATAAACTAAAATTTGACATTCACATATCCATGACCATAAAAAAAGTCCACAAAAAACTAGGAGCATTATACAGAAATAAACAATTTCTCACCAAAGCAGCAAAGATTTCAATAGCAAATTCCCACCTTATCTCCACCCTACTTTATGCCTCTCCAGTGTATATACCAACTTAAGGCAATGTGATCTAAACAAGCTAGAGACCTGCTACAACAAAATCGCAAAATTCGCCACAGGGGCATCCTACCGTAGTCACCACTGTCTCTCACTTGCTGAACTGAGCTGGCTTGAACTCCCTCACCTCCTTCAGTGGTATCAACTCTCACTCGCCCACAAACTAGTAAACCATCCACTAAATGTCCCATCCCTCCAGAATCTACTCCAACCCTATCGCACCACCAGACCACTAAGATCCAGCAACAAAAATCACTTGCAGATCACTAAAGCCAATAACTCTGCTGGTGAAGCACTATTCTCTTGCGCCATAGCCAAATTATGGAACTCACTCCCACCCACAATTACCTCCGTACCATCATGCACCAACTTCAAAACTTTATTAAAAGTGCACCTAAAAACATGCTGGATATGCCTTTGCAACTCCCACTCTAATATCATCCACCCCATCCAACTACTACCTTTCTTTCACCTCCACTAACTACCTTGATGATAGCAAGCTCAGATGCTCATAAGCCTAGTACTTATTATACAGCAGGAACTTCTCATTGTTACATTTGTTAATGCCTGTTATGTACTTCACAGATAAAGATTCTAGTTGTCTACTGATGTACTATATTCTTCATCTGTAAATATGTTGTAAGTAATTTCTATGTTAAATTTTAATCACTATGTAATCCAATGTAACTACTGTCTGTTTATTTTACTGTGGAGCTTTTCTCCCTGGGCCTCTGCTGAAAATGGACCCATGTCCAGTCGGACACTCCCGGTCAACAAATTTAAATAAATAAATAAATAAATAAATATACACATGACATACAGTTCTAATATATTTGTAACACAAGCATCCTATATAAATCAGGCTGATATTCACAAATGACATAATTACTTATAAAATTCCAGCTAGCTGTGCTGGCAGTACCTCCTTTCATCACACTTCTCCCTCCCCCCTTCGAAGAGTCAAGCTAGTTTTTTAAGTGACCCTTGAGAGATGTTTGAGAGGGATGAGCCTATCTGGGAATACATTACCCCCATACCCCATCTTGAGATTCCAGCTGCCATTGCATTGCTGACCCCATTACAGTGTTGCCCTGTCATATCATATGCCTGCAGCCCTAGGCTCCACCATAGTAACTTTGAATTTTGCTGGCTAGCTCCCTGTAGCCATAGATCCCCTTCAGACTCCTCCTGCCTCCTACTACAAATACTTAGCACCAGGGCCTCCTTATCATGGTAAGATTTGATGGTGTTAACATGGCACAATTTGTCCCCCTGCCTCCTGCCTAATATTTCTACCATGTAGTTAACATCAGTGACCTTCCTTACCACTTTGAGGGGTCCCTCGCAAGCTGCCTGCAGCTTACTGTGTCTGACAGGAATGAAATCCATAACCTGCTGCCTCACAGCATACTCTCTGGCTCGAGCATTCCTGTCAGACCAGATCTTTTGCTGCTGTTGGGTTTCTGCCAAGTTCTCCTTGGCCAAGCCCATGAGTTCCCTGAGCCTTGTCCTGAGGTTTAGGACATATGCCCCAACTGACTCCTTGTGGGATTCACACTCACCCTCCCACTCATCGCAAATCAAATCTAGAGGTCCCCTCATCCTATGTCCATACACCAACTCAAAAGGTGAGAAACCTGGAGATTCCTGAGGCACCTCTCTGTAAGCAAACAACAGATGGGGCAAATATTTGTTACACTCTCTCATAAACTGGTCTGCAAATCCACGCAGCACGGTCTTTAGTGTACCTCTCCACAATACCATTAGTCTGGGGATGGTAGGAGGTGGTCTTTAGGTGATTCACCCCACCATGCTTCCACAAACAAGCCAGCAGGTCTGACATGAAATTAGCACCTCTGTCAGTCAGTATTTCTTTTGAGAAACCTACCCTACTGAAAATCTGTAACAAAGCATTTGCCACCTTCTCTGCCTGGATGGAGGACAGAGCCACTTCCTCAGAGTATCTAGTAGCATAATCTACTATTACTAGTATATACTTCTTCCTTGTGGAACTTGGGGTACTCAGAGGCCCCACAATATCCATAGCTACCCTCTGAAATGGCTCCTCTATTACAGACAAAGGCATCAAAGCAGCTTTTACCTTGTCTCCTGCCTTGTCTACTTTTTAGCACTGCTCACAGGTCCTGCAGTATTCTGTTACATCCCTAGAAATCCCAGGCCAATAAAAGTTCTGCATAATATGCCTCTTGGTATGCTTTATGCCATATGACCTGCAAAGGGAATGCCGTGGGCTATGACTAGAAGTGCCAGATGATAGGCTCTGGGTACTACCAACTGCTGTATTACCTCATCTTCTAGCTCTCCCTCAGGGGGCCACTCTATATACAGTAACCATTTGTTCCAGTATACAGATTCCCCTTTTCCTTGTGAATCAGGTGCCTCCCTACCTACCTCCCTCAAGTCTTGTAATGTAGGGTCTGACAGCTGAGTCTGTCTCAACTCTCTCTTTGTAACCCTTCCCAGCTCCCCTTCCACAGGAAATCTGGTATTCTCTGACAGTGATGCCTCACTTTCAGCCTGGGTACTACTACTCACATCTGCCCTTGCAGTCATTCTGTCCAAGGGAACGTTGATACCCACCAGCAGCTGTAGCTCACCTTCAGTCTCACTCCTACAGGGTAGCTTCCTCTCTGAAGTAACCACCTCACCAATCCTGGCTTTAAGTGTGCAGTCTGTCTGGGCCCCCCCCCCCCAACTCCAGGCTACCAGACCCACAAGCCTGTTTCCAAGCCTGACTATGTGCAATTGCATGCACACAAGGTACTGCATTATAACATCTGCAGGGATATCCCCAAACACACCTACTTGCTTGCTTCCTTTTCCACCCTCCCAGTCAAGGTGAACCCTAGTCAAAGGTATTTGGAATGAGGTCCCTCCTAAAGCTCTCACTGAAGTAGACTGCCTAAGCAAGTAGTGCTCCTCTTTAACCATTGCAGGCTTCACAATGGTTAGGTCAGAGGCTGTGTCTCGCTTAACAGTGGCCTGTTTCCATCTACTAAGATAGGATATAACCGCTTGTGGTAGTTTGGTACCCTTGTTGTCTCCAGACAACTTATTACTGGCATTCTGTTATTCCCACTTGCTGGCTCCCATACTTTTTGTTCTCCACCTTGCCTCCCTGGACATCTATATGCTACATGGCCCCACTGGTTATATTTAAAACATTTAACCCTTGATCCTGGTCATGTATGTGAACTTGTGGCTTCCCTGTTACTAGCAGACTCTGTTGAGGTGGTTTAGGCTGCCTACCATGGGTTCTCTTATATCCATGTGCAGCACTGGGTATCCATTTCCTGTACAGTGATGCCCTGCTTGCTAGGTATAGATTTCCTTTTTTCCCCAACTAATCGGCGGTTTTGCATTCCCTATCTGCCAACCAGATTCTCATGTCCACAGGCAAAGTTCTAAGGGCTTGTTCCTTCACCAAAAGGTCTGCCAGCCCTTCAAAAGTGGTGACCTGACACCCACTCACTCACCTATGAATATAAGTGCTTAACTCAGCAACATAATCACACACACACTCTTATCTGCCTTATGTCTATGTTCATGAAGCTTTTTTCTATAAGCTTCAGGTGTTACCTTAAAACACTCAAACATTTCTTTACTTGGTTATAGTCTAAACAATCAATATCAGACAATTTAGAAACAGCAGTTACAACTTTATCATGGAGTAAGGGGGTCAGGAACAGTAACCAGAGGCCTTGGTCAACATTATACATATGAATAAAACTATCAAAATAGTCACCCTCTATAAATTGTGGAAGAAATTTACTGAACTTTATTGTTTCTGGGGTTCAGTTATTCTCTTCCCCATTACTTCCACGACCCTGGCGAAGAGTGAGCATCTCCCACTCATGTTGCCTCCACCTCTCATTTTCTTCAGTCTCCAAATGCCACACTCTCTCTGCTGATTCTAATTTCATTTGTTTCTCCTGATGCAGTCTCTCTTCTGATTCTAATTCTGAACGTTTGGCCTCCAGTTCAAGTCTCTCTAACTCCAGATGGATTTTTAAGTCCTCTGGGGAAAAGTTGAACTGTTCTCTTTCTGAGAGCTGTACATCCTCAAGGCTAGTCTAGTTGTCCTCCTGTTTGCTGGTTTGTGATGCAGCTGTGGTTAAGGCTGCAATAATTTCCCCTTTAGTCAGGTTGGCATGCCCCAGTGCTTTGACTTGGCACATCTTAGCCAACTGGTTCCTTGTTAGGTTGCCATAATCCTCCACTGACATCCTTGCCTGCTCTCCCTGACTAACTAAGCTAACAAAAAAAATAAATAAATAAAAACTACTGTGATATAAAACTGAATGTCTACCATGTGGCTGCTTGACAGTATAAACACCTTCTTTAGTGACCACGGTTTACAGGCTACAGAAGTTCAGTATCCACACCACTGTTCACCGATATATGATGTGGTGATCCCACCACTGGCAGCCAATATGTGATGACCCACCACTGCCAAACAACATGTAACATGGATATCGCACCTCTAGGCCAATAATCAAGGAGCCTTAATCCTCACCATTGACACCAGTGGGGGAAGTTCACTTGGAAGATAACAGGTACACACAGTATTTCCAGATGCAGCTCTTTGCATTAAGTGCAATTTCCCTTAAGAGCACACAGAGACTACAGTCAGTCCAGGGCTGGTTTCTCCTCTTTCTCCAGACCCCCAAAAGGACTACCCATTGGCACGGCTATAGAGTTGAGATCTCAGCTAAATGTTTAAGCTAAGGCCTCCAGCACCCTCTCTGTCCAACCTGTGCTTTGTGTCCCTGCCAAAGTAGCTGACACACACATACTTTCAGATTTGATTTACACACACACACACACACACACACACACACACACACACACACACACGTGTGAGAAAAGCTGGCACAGGTTTACTAGCTATGTGTTTGCCCAGACTATAAGGTAGTTATGACTGCTATCAGACACTCCTGCCAGCTATATTAAGGGTCTTCCAAGGGTACCCAATATACTGAGTGAAATTAATATTAATAAATGGTAGTTTGACCAACAGCAAGGCCGTTAGGAGTGGCCCACACAGTGTCGCCAAATAAATATACAAGTACTCACAAAACATAAATATCTCCACAAAGATCAGTCACAGTGAAAGGTTTAAATATATCTAATAATAAATAATAAAAGAACAAGAAAATACTAAGTATATACTCACAGCGAAATTAGAGCTCAAAACCACAGTAAATACTTAAAATAACATTGAAGGACAGGTTTGGACAAATAAAGAAAAATAATATCTAAGAATGACATCACTTCTTGTCATCTGATGATTTCTTCCCATGCAAAATTCCTATTGCTGGCAGCTGGCAGTATTTAGCACCTATCCGCAAAAATACACACACAAGGGCTTTTGCTCAGATCCTTGGCAAATGTTGGAAGTCATAAAACAATTGCATTCTTCCATGCTTTCAGTGTAGTAATTAGTTCACCCCAAAGACAATACAGAAAGCTTCCTAGGACAGACTTTGTGTCTCTGGCTGCTTTGAAAATTGTGAGATAGCATCTTTAAGGTCTAGCCTATAATGTGATTTAATTTCAGATATTTTTCTAAAGTTTGCTGGACCGAGGTTAACCCTCCAGTTTCTGTTAAAACATATACATTTAAACAGTTACAATAATGCATGTACATTTCAGTAGTCTCTCCAGCAGGGAACACTGTTGATTTATTTCAAACACAAGCACTTTACAAACACCTAACTCAAGCATCTGTTCAAAGCAGTTTGATATAGACAAAACATACAGTTCTAATACATTTGTAACACAAGCATCCTATATAAACCAGGTTGATATTCACAAATGACATATAATTATTTACAAAATTCCATCTAGCAGTGCTGGCACCACCTCCTTTTGTCACAGTGATTATGAGCAAGGCACCAAACAGAAAATGTCTTCCATTTGGACATACAGGATTTCCTGGTAGTAGGTTTCCTGGCCTCGTGCAGAACCCTAAGCATGCCCTCAGGGAAAAAAAAGGTCCATAAGAATGATCAAAACCCTATCCCTCACAATGTCAGTTAGAGTAAACAAGTGAGGATGGATGAGAGACCCCTTGTTTAACCTGAGGTGATTGCCCTTGGCTAATGCAAAAGAAGAAGGAACCAATGCTTTCTGGGCCAAAAGTGAATTATCAACAAGATTTTAGTAGAATCTTGCTCTATCTAAAACAGGACCCATGGAATAACAGGAAGGGGAGGGGGGCATAGAGAGACATCCTCTTCTAAGAAAAAGATAGGGTGTCCACCTTCCAGACCAGATAACTTGATATACTGTTGCAAAAAAGAGGAAGTTGTCTTTTCAAAGGGGAGACAAAATGATCTACCTGAGGAGTACCCCACTGAGGGACAATGTCCAGACAAACATCTCTGTGAAGCATCCATTCATGAGCCTGTGTTATGGACCCACTCAGAGAGTATGCTACTATGTTCTGCTCTGAAGGAATATATACAGCCTGAAGAGTCACTTGATATTGGACAGCTAGATCTCAAACTTGAACAGCTAGCCTGCCAAGAAGGTAGGAACATGTCCACCCTTGCTTGCTGATGTATGACATCAATGTGATATTGTCTGCAAAAATGTTGAGAGGCCCTGGAAGAAAAAAGAAAATGAAAGGCCTGAATGGCGAAAAGGAGATGTCTCATCTCCATGATATTGATGTGGTCTGACCACTGATAAGGGGATCAGAGACCCTGGATGTTGAGGAGACTGAAAGAGGCACCCCATCCCATGTCTGAGGCATCTGAAAAAAGTCTCTAAGAGGAGACTGGGGTCTGAAAAGGAAATCCCAAGTTAAGAGGCAGCTGATGAAGCCACCACTGAAGCTTGAGCTTGAGGCATGGAAGAACAGGGACTAGAAAATCTAGAGAATGACAGTATTGAAACCATACTGACTTTAGGAACCACTATAGCTTTCTCATATGGAGCCTGGCAAGAGGCAACATAGGAATGGTGGAAGCCATAAATCCCAGAGCCCTTAAAAATTATCTGGCTATAACAGAAACCTGAGGAGGAAGGGACTAAAAAATGCAATTAGAGAAAGATCATTAGGAGGAGGCAGGGAAGCCAGCATAGGGATGGTCTGGAGCCTGCAACTGGGAAGCACATGATCCTGAGAGGGAATCAGGACTGATTTCTGGAAGTTTATTGTAAACCCAAGGCTTTACAAGAGACAAACAGTATGGGGAGGTGTTGAAGCAAGGTCGAGGAGAGGAACGCTGAATGAGCAGATCGTCCAGATAAGGAAAGACTTGAACCCCTTTCGTCTTATAAAAGGTAATCACAGGAGCAAGGCATTTGATGAAAACCCCTGGGGAAGTAGAAAGGGCAAAACTGAAAATGCAAGGAAGAAATAAAGAAATGCAAAAACTTCCTGAAAGGGCGATGAATAGGGACGTAAAGATAAGCATCCTTGAGATCCAGGGACACTAAGAAAGCATGGGGAAGAAGAGGAGGAGCAGGATCTGAAGTGATGACATACAAAAGAAAAGGATCTTCAAACGGGTCTTGAGCTTGGAAAGGTCCAGAATGGGTGTCCAGGTGTTTTTCTTCCTTTCTGGAAACCAGAAACTTTCTGGAATAAAATCCCTTCCCCGCCTGGGATGAGGCACAACTTGAATGGGTCCTTGAGACAGAAGGCCCTGAAGTAGTTCTGGGAAGAATGGAAACTGTTCCTGAGGAAGTTGTGGGATGCCCAGAAAAAGAGGAAGGGGTTTTCACATCATGAAGTATCCCTGATGGATGATGGACAGAACCCGAGAGTCTTGAGTGATCCTTAACCAATTGGGAAGGGAGAGGGAAAAACATAGACATAAAGGAACCTGACTTAGGAAAGGGGGAATCAAACAATCAGATAGAATTGGGCTTGTCTTGAAAAGGAGGATTTTGAGAAGTGGGAGTCTGAGTAGACATAGCAGGAAGAACCCAACTAGAACCCTTTTTACCTCTGGGAGGAGAGTGAGGCTGTCTTCGAACAAAAGCAAATTTAGAGGGATAATTCCTCTAGAACTTAGAAATAGGAGAAACAAAAATATTCTTCAGTTCCTGTATGGCCTTCCACTTATCCGGCATGTGAGACTGACAATTCAAAATTCTGAAAATAAAAATTGCAGAAGGATACAATAACTCTCTAACTTCAACATCTCCCAATTCAACTCTATCCTTGCCAGTACTGACTGGTCCATTCTTAGACAAATCCCTCTCAATAACGCAGTCAGTTTGTTCAACAGAATCTTCCTGAGTACCTTAAACTCCCTTGTTCCCTCAAGAAAGATTAGGATAAAATCAAATTATGCTCCTTGGCTTTCCAAGGAAACTAGGTTTCTTATGCATAGAACAGATAGCACTTGGAAAGCATGGATATAAACAAAAGAACTTCCCATTCTTCACACATATAGACATCTAAGGAATCTTACAAAGAAACAAACAAAGACAAAAAGTCCTACTATAACTCTGTTCAGCTAAACTGCAACTCCAACCCTCAGAGATTCTGGTCTACTCTTAACAAGATTCTCTCTCTTGGCTGTCCCTCAAACCCCTGCCCATATCCCAATACATCCACCCAAGAAACTGCTACCCTCCTCAACAAACAATTTACTGACACCATCTAAACACTCTTACCTTCCAACTGCAGCACAACCTCTCTGCCAACCCTTTCCAATCCTCCAAACACAAATCTTTTCTCCTTCCACCTTGTCCCTACTTCCTATATTAAATCTCTATTTCTTAAGCTCAAACCTTGTTTTCCCTCCACTGACAGTCTACCTCCTACCTCCCTCAAACTTGCTGCTGAATCCATTGCCTATCCTGTATTTATTCTAATCGATAGATCTATTCAAGAGTCTACTGTTCCTACCCTTTGGAAATCCTTCTTCACTATTCCCCTACATGAAGGAGGCAATTCTACAGATCCATCAAACTACTGACCCATCACCATTCTATCCCCCCTCTCTAAGATTCTTGAAAAATGCATTAACTCACAGCTTCTTAACTACCTCCTCCAGCATAACCTTCTCACTTTCACTCAGCACAGCTTCCGTCCTAACCACAGCACAACTACTGCCCCCCTGTCTTTCACACATATTATTGCCGAGGCCATAGACAACAATAAACTCATATCTTGCCTCTTCCTAGACCTTTCCAAAGCCTTCGATACAGTCTCCCACCCTCTACTACTTTCCAAACTCACTAATCGCAACCTATCTTCCTCTTCCCTTTCCTGGTTCTCTAGTTACCTATCCTGCAGACAACAATCTTTTAAATGGCTCTCATCCTTCTCTTCTTTCATTCCTATTCCAACTGGAGTTCCACAAGGTTCTATCTTAGGTCCCCTTCTGTTCAATATTTTCACCAATGATCTCTACACATCATGTAAACAGTCCTCCCTCATCCAATACGCCGATGACTCATCCCTCATCTCCATTTCTAACAATATCTGTGAACTCCATACCCTAACCCAACAAGCCTTTCCATCCACTGAACAGTGGCTATCTGATAATCTACTGATCCTTAAGCCTAAGAAGACAAAACTCCTGCTCTTCCTCCCCGCTCTCTTTCTGACCATAAATCCACCTTCACTATTACATCCTTTGACAATACAATAATCCAACTTGAAACCCACACAAAACGCCTGGGAGCCATCATCGATGATGAACTCAAATTTAACCTGCATATTCTCCAATGTATAAACAAAGACACATAAAAACTTGCTTTACTGTATCGCAGCAAAACATTTCTAACCCCTAATGCCAGACTCTCCCTTGCTCAAATACTCCTCCTCCCCTACCTACTATATGCGTCTCCATTTCCTACTAATATCCATGGCACAACCTTGGAAAAACTCCAACAAACTTAGCAAAAGATAACTAGATTTATCACAAACTCTCCTTACAATGCTCATCATTGCCTTGCCCTAAACTCTTTCCAATGGCTTGAACTTCCTCAACAACTATTGCTATCTCAGTTTCAAATGTTACACTTCATTCTGTACAAACCTCTATTATGTCCACCTCTCTCTTCATTTGTCTCTATCTATTCCCCAAACTGGACCCTTCGCACCTCCAACCAGCAATTCCTAGACATCTACCAACCCAAGAAAACAGTAGGCAAACTTCTATACAAATACTCTGTTGCTCATGCTTGGAATAAACTTCCCTTAGACATACGTATCATCACCCACCCATCTCACTTTAAAAAATGAACTCAAACTTCTACTTAAGTCCAAAAACTGCCCTTATCAAGACCCAACCTAGCCACCCTGTACCCCTTACACACTTTTAAATAATTCCTTCCCTCTCAACCATTTCTGTTCTAAGCAGATACTTCCTGAACTCAATCATCTATGCAGATGGCACAGTTCTTATGTAAATATATTATCATTTTTGTTCTCTCTCTCTCTCTATAAACTTTATGTACATTACCTTTGTGCATGTACTGGAAGCCCCGGTGGTGCAGCTGTAGCGTTGTCACCTCACAGCAAGAGGTTCTCCCATTCGATTCTCGGCTGCAGCGCCTTCTGTGTGGAGTCTGCACGTCCTCCCCATGGTCGAGTGGCGTTCGAAAGACATGTGTGAATGGGCATGCCTTCGTTGAAGGTTGGGCGTCGAGCTGGCACCTCGGCACCGTAAAAATCTACTGCCAATCATTAGCAGATCGAAGTTCTGCTGTGGCAACCCCTAACTAGGAAAAGCCGAAAGAAGAAGAACAAACTTTGTGCATGTACTCTGCTTTGTTTCTTTAATTTGCTGTTTGATATGCTTTGTTCTGTAATTCTTTTTGTCTTAAATATGGTCAATTATTGTAATTTACTTTACTGCCAGTCATTAGCGGACTGAAGTTCCGCTGTGGCGACCCCTAACTGGGAAAAGCCAAAAGAAGAAGAACAACCTTTGTGCATGTACTCTGCTTTGTTTCTTTAATTTGCTGTTTAATGTGCTTTGTTCTGTAATTCTTTTTGTCTTAAATATTGTCAATTATCGTAATTGACTTTATTGTCTGTATAATGGAGCTTTTCTCCTCGGGTCTTCACTGAAAATGGGCCACAAGCCCAGCTAGACCAACCTAGTTAATAAATGTCAGTAAATAAATAAATAAATAAATACAATAGTTTCCCAGGGAGCTTGTCAGTTCGTCAAAGGGGATTTCAGAGACCCAGAGAAACTGAAGCCAGTTTGTTGAAATCACCTTGGACAAAAGTGGAGATTGTCTTTTTTTTCCACTGTTGTGTGACCTTGGAGTTGGTATAAATAATTCTGGGAGGTGAGGGGATGCCCCCCCACATGGTAGTATAGGGGGTCTTACCTCCCTTAAAAAATAATTGTTTCAATGTTCGCTAAAGGCAGTTTTGGAAAAATGGTTTTGGTTTATTTACATTCATTGAAATCACCTTTGATGGATCAGTATAAATCCATTTTCCCGTATCCATCAGTGATCATCCTTATCAGCAATAGGATTATCTAAAAGTATAACAGCTAGGTCAGGTTTGGGAAGTGTGTATAAAAACTTAAAGTGACTGAGGAACTTTATATATTCTCTTTTTAGAGGCAGCAAGCTAGTTATCAGGAAAATTACAGGCAGAGAGACACATTCTCCAAAGTTGACAGAAATGGAGGAATTGATGAAGGTACAGGAAATTCACTCTGTAAAAACTCATAAAATGTTCTGAGGAACTGAGAAAACTTAGTGTACTCCCACTGAAAACACTGTCACATTCTGGAAAAAGTCTGAAAGAGACAGCAACTCCGAAGGGAAAATAAGAAACTGAGCTCTCGTCTAATTCTGAATCAGAAAACTGAAGAGAAAACTGCATCTCTTCCTTCATCTACTTTCCCAGATTCAGAATCTTGAACCTTTTCAGGAAAGATTGTATTCTTCCTTCTTTTACCAGAAAGTAATTATTAAGAAGGATCAACATCCTGAATAAAACCTTGAACCAGACCCAGTAAACCACTCCTGCCTGAGGAAATTTGAGGAGGAATAGATACATGTTTAGTTTTATGTTTCTTTTTGACAGACAAATGGGGCCAACAGTGTTATAAATAGCAGCAACAGCAGCAGCTTCCTGTGATAAAACAGTGAAGCCTTCACAGTTCCCTCTCCCAAGACCAACAGGAATGGCTCTCTCTTGCCCACTGAGGACACCCCAACAGCTGCAGAGAATGTGGCTAACTCCCGGTCCATAGTGGCTGTAGGCATTACACCACACGGATTGAGGGTAAAAGATGAGTGGCCTGAGGTACAACAAATTACCATGGCAGTGTCACCCACCTGCAGCTGAGGAAAATTGTTAGCTTGCTGTTGTGGCAAAGGCTGTTTTAGTAACTTTTTCTTTTTTTGGCAGAAAGAAGAACCTACCATGGGTCCAACAATTTGTTACATGGTCAAGCCAAAAGGTGTGCCTCTTTCCCAGGGAAAACAAGCAGCAAAAGCCAATAAAAATTTAAAAGTCTTTAAAAGTCACTTTTTACACACAAAAACGTAGTAAAAAGCACTTTAAAACACATTGCCAGTCACAAAAAGTAAAATAAATACAATTTCTCCACAGAAAAATGTTTTTAAATACTTTAAAAAACTTTTAAACTGATAGGAAAAGAGAGTATGCTCATTTAAAAGTAAAATACAGTCTCATTACAGTCCATTAAAACACAAACTTCTAGCTTTAAAATAACTTTCCTGAAGAAAGTATCAATAATAAACAAAAATAATGCCATGGAAGTTTTTTTTCTTCCCCAAAAGGGAACTTAACTTCCCAGCAAAGGAACAGCACAAGCTGACTGTTGTGCTTTAAAAGCCTTAGAGGAGCATACTCTTCAGTGGCAGTAAAGCTCTGAAGGGCTTGGCACCAAGCTTGTCGTTTAGTCAGCTCCTCTCAAGCTGCCTGACAGTTTGGGCACACAGAAGCTAGCAAGCTGTTATATCCTAGACAAGATACAAACCCACAGAGCTAAGGCTATTGCAGCAGTGATCAATATAATGAACATCCAAAGATCTGCTGTACTGGAGAAATTGAAAGGAACAGATACATTAATTTTATAAGAGCACATATAAGCAAATGGACTGGTATTCCACATCAGGATTTGTTAATTGAAAGGCCGCATCATGTCTATGCTTTAAACTTGCCATGAGAAAAAAGTGAAGACAAATAGTAGTAAAGATACAGTAAAATCAACAAAAAGAGCTGCTCCTGACAAAATTGTAGCAGAAAGGTAATGTATTATCATTTGGGGACACCAGAATGTTCACTAAAAATTATTATTCCCTGTACTGTACATCACTTAGAAGGCAAGCAAGTTTATCTCTACAGAGGATGTCAAAAGGGAGGTATGATTGAAGTTGCTATATCCACTTGTCTTCAGAATATTTTTCAGAAGGAACAGATATTTTTGGATGCAGAACAGGTGAAGTAGAAAATAAATTTTACCAGATCCAGCAAGCAGAAGGGCATTCTGCTTCTCATTTCTATTATAATGTTCTGTGTGGCACATCTTATGAGTAAAGGCATTACATCTAGATCTAAGGATGTTATAATTCCATTATACTCGGCCCTCATCAGACCAATAATTGAGTACAATGCTCCCTTAGGAATGTACCTCACCAGACACCTGCAACAACGGAGAGACTACAGATGTTTCTCACCAAGAAATTACAGGATACGCGAAATAAGTTTTACATGGAAAGACTGAAATCCTTGTCACTGTATTCTATCTCCTACAGGTTGCTAAGGGGTGACCTGTGCCTGGCTTACAGGGCAGTCTCTGACCTGGCCCTGATGGAAATAATGCACATTTATACATCAAACTGCATGATCTGAACCTACCTTCTGATATGAACAGGTCATACTGGAGAGATAGATACATCTCCCAGAGACTGCCACTTCTCTGGAACAACCTTACAATTCATGTAACAGATCCCCTCCCTGACCCTTTTCAAATGCCACCTAGATCAATGGATGGGTAACCACAAATTTACTCCTGGGGAAACACCCATGTCCCTCCTGGACAGAGGAAGTTATTATTAACTACCGTAGACAGTTATATCTGTGACCTTCACTCACCTAACCACTGACAGTTGGGGCAACTCAGGATAAATATGGCTAGGCTTGTAAGGGCTTTAGGGCCATTAGCCTAGTAACCTTTTATGAACCTAAAATGGCACAGCCCATAGACAGTAATTCCCAATAAAACAGTTTGCAGTATTCGAAAGAAAAACTGTTCAGCAACAAAAAAGCTGATAAGCTGACTAGAAAAACTAGGGGTACCCTGGATTTGAACCATAGACTGACATTGGGTTAAAATGAAGATGATGATGATGATGGCCAGGAAGACTGTGAAAGAGAGAAAGAAATAGATAAACTCTAAAGTGTCATTTCCATAGGATGCATTTTGGACATGAGAAATGTGCTTCTGCAACAAGTGAGAAAAATAGATGAAGATAGTGAGCTATTAAATTGATGTGAGGACTTCTAAGTACAAGTCCCATTTTGCCATTAATGTTTAGAAGGAAAATGAAGTTGCAACTGTAAGTAAAAACATATTTTTTATCTGTAATATAGCTATAAAAAGAATTTATGTTCTTACCATAATGTTCCATCTGTGTTGTCCATCTTCATTCATTCATTACTGATGGAAGGAACCAAGTTGGCCTTGTAACAAGCTCGTGCCACCCAAAAAACTCTCGAGCTAAATTTTTACCCACAATCTCCTTCTCCCTGTTACCTCAGATCGAGTTTGCTCAGTATAAGTCAAGCAGAGGCTGTCTCTGAGCACAAACCCTAAAGCAGGAGTAGTGGGACGAATGAATGAAGATGAACAACACAGATGGAATGTCATGGAAAGAACATAACTTCTTTATCTGATGTTGTTAATCTTCATTCATTACAAAACCACGGTCAGCTTCCCTCACTGTCACCAAAAACAAACACAAAAGATGTAGAAGCCAGGAAGAATAAGGATCAGTCGTATCCAATTTACTGTCTGTATGAACGCTTTATTAAAACTTGCGTTTTCGTCTAATAAAAGACTTCCTCAGATAAAACAATCACTACCATCTTATCTTCTTATATAGTAAGTAAAAATTACCAAAACCAATCATGTCTCATCTTCCTTTTACAAATTAACGAATCAAAATTAGTTAGGGTAAAACCTCTTTAAATATATTTATCCATAAAAACATAAGTCTTGTTAAAAAACGTTTTTCCATAAAACTTTTAAAAAACTAAATATTTCCCTTTAATTCATTCCTTACTGATGGGACAGAGTCCATAGCTACCTTTAGTCCTGGGAGGCCCTTATGGAAAGATGTTCCTGAGCATCACAAAATCAAAAGACGCTCTTTCCCTGGAGGCCAAATCCAATTTAAAATGAGTGATAAAGGTATGAGGGGTAGCCCAAGTTGCAGCTGCACAAATATCATTCAATGAAGCCTTTGCATGAAAAGCAACAGAAGTTGCTACTGACCTGGTAGAATGTGCTCTGACGTTGCTTGGTAGAGAAATTTTATTTTGTTGGTAAATCAAGGAGATACAGTTTCTCAGCTATTTGGCCAAGGTTACTTTTGAGACAGGGTTTCCCAATTTCGGGCCTGAACAGGACACGAATAGCTGGTTTGATTTACGTACTGACTTTGTTCTGTCCAGGTAAAAACATAAATGTCTATGAACATCTAGCAAATGAAGACAGTACTCTCCTTTGTTTGAATAGTTGGGGAAAAAGACTGGAAGGTCAATCTCTTGGTTAATTGTCAAGTCTGAGATAACCTTGGGCAGAAAAGAAGGATTGGTCCAGGGTGATACTCTCTCTTTATGAAATACCATGTAAGGGTGTTTAATACACAAAGCCTGAAGCTCTGAAATGCTTCTGGCTGATGTGACAGCTATCAAAAATAAAGATTTCCAGGACAGGAACTTAAGGTCACAAGTGGAAGCAGGTTCAAAGGGTGAACATGTCAGGGATTGTAGTACTAGTGTTAAATTCCAAGGTTCAATGGGTTCCCTGAAGGGTGGTCTAATATGCAAGACACCTTTTAAGAAAGTTTTGCAGAGACAATGGAAGATTAGCGATGAGTCTCAAAACCTATTATGGAAGTTTGAGATAGCAGCTAAGTGTACTCGAATGGTTGAGGCTGCTGCTCCTGAATGGAGAAGACTTGATAAATAATCCAAAAATCACACTAACCAGGGCTGAAGAAGGGTCTGCTTGTTTTTGTCGGGACCAAAAAAGGAACCTCTTCCACTTGCTGAGATAAATTTTCCTGGTGGATGGTATATGTGAAACCAGAAGGATATCACGCACTGGGGAGGTAAGGTTATTCTGCCTGGTGATTACCGGAAGTGGAGAAACCAAACTGTCAGCTTGAAACTGGGAATGTTCTGGTGAGTCAACCCTTGCGGCTGCGAGATCAATTCTGGAGTTGGAGCCAGAATCCATAGTTGGTATAGTAGGTGAGGCCAAAGGAAAGGGAACCAAATTTGTTGAGGCCAGTAAGGAGTAATGAGGATTACTCTGCTTCTCAGATGAAGGGCTTTCTTTAGAAATTGGGGAATCAGGAGGAAGGGAGGGAAAGCATAACTCCCCCTGCAGGGAAATTAGGGTGAAATAGCTGCTGAATTTGTGGTTTTCTGGAGATGCAAATAGGATTGAGGGACCACTCATGCATCTGCTCAGCTTGTCCACAATCACACTGGAGCTCCCAGGAATATGCGTTGCAACTAGAAAGCGGTTGGAAACTATCATCCACTGACAAATTCTCGTGGCTTCTCGACACAAAGGGTAGGACTTGGTTCCCCCTTGTTTGTTGATGTACTAGACTACTGACATGTTGTCTGATTGAATAGCAATTGTCCCTGATGGAAGGATGGATTGAAATGTTTGCAACACTAGAAGCACCGCCCTCAGTTCTAGGACACTGACATGCAGGTGGGCCTCTATGTCTGACCAAGTGCCTTGGACCATCTTCCCCTGGAAAGCCCCCCCCCCCACCATATCAGGGAAGCGTCCATAGTCACTGTGGCCTTGGGCTGTTTCCGGTAAAACGGGCGACTCCATTGTTGGTTGTCTGGCTTCATCCACCACATTAAATCCTGCCTGCATTGCTGCATTATCCTTATTTGAAAAGACAAGTGATGTTGTAAGGGATACCATTGAGTTAGAAGGAGCCATTGGAAAATTCACATGTGTAGTCTTGCCAAGGGCATTATGGTAATTGACACTGCCATGGAACCCAGGAGATGAAGCACTGTTCAAGCTGGGACCAGATTTTGACAGAGTATCACCCCTATTTGGGATCTTATCCTGTGTAGTCTGTCATATGGAAGAGACACTAGGCAAACATTTGTGTTGAAGATCATCCCGATAAATTCTAAGGATTGAGATGGGATCAGGTTGCACTTTCCCCATTTTATTGAGATTCCCAGAGATTCTGCTAGTCTGAAAATGTAGTTTAGTACTATCTCCAGTAGACACTTGGTGGGGGCAGTGAGGAGCCAATCGTCTAGATACGGAAACACCCAGAATCCTTGAAGTCTCAAGTGAGCTGTTACCACTGCTATGCACTTGGTGAACACTCTGGGTGCTGTAGAAAGTCAGAAGGGCAGCACGTGGAATTGAAAGTGATTGGCCCCTAGCCAGGAGAGAAGCAATCTTCTGGAGTGCTTGTCCATGTTTATGTGGTAATACACATCCTGAAGATCTATTGAGCACATCCAATCATCCCTCTCCAAGAAAGGGAGGATAGACTGAACCATGACCATCCAGAATTTTTCTTGTTTGACAAATTTGTTTAGGATACTGAGATCCAGAATTGTTCTCCATTCCCCTGTTTTCTTTGGCACTAAAAAGAATCTTGAGTAGAATCCAGATTCTATCTGGTCTGGTGGGACTGTTTGTATGACTCTTTTTTGAAGTGGCTTTTGAATTTCTAGTGCTGCAGTTTTTTGACTGGACGAATCATCAGGAATTTGACTTGGTGACCTTGGGTAAAGAATGAAAAGGACATGGTATCCTCTGATTATGATCCATTGCACCCATAGATGCATTGTTATTGTTAGCCAGGCAGAAAGGTGCAAGGAAAAATGTCCCCTGACTGCTTCCAGAGGAAAGCAATTGAGCAGCTCCTCAGGAGTGCTGATAGGGTTGTCCAGAGAAGGAATCACTGGAGCCCTGGTTACGTGGACCCCCTCCGCAAATGTATGGGCACCTTCTGGATGAGTTACCCCCTCTGTCTCGGGGAGTATGCACACCACGTCTGTCATGGAAAGGACCCTGTGGTTTTTTTGTGCCACATCTTTCCACATCTCTGGTTCCTACAGTATGTATGCTGAGGAGTGGAAAAACATATGCCCACAGCAGACATGGTCTTACTATCCTTCTGACACCTGGCCAATGTGTCTTTCACTTTTGGGTCAAAAAGGGAGGAGGCTTCAACTGGAGCATTAAGAAAGGAAGACTTAAAAGGGTCCACAAAGTCACAAAGGTGCATCCAGGTGTGACGTCACATGACAAGGCCTAAACCCTCTGCTCTTTCAGTGGGGTGAGAAATCAGACGCATGGAGGAGTTAGATATATAGCCCAGGGTAGCTGAGAGGCAACCTTGTCACGGACCTCATCAGAAACAGCTCCTGCTAAGGATTCAGAGAGCTCAGTGGCTAAGTCCCTCTGAAGCCTGGTGAAGTGTGCCAGATAATTCAAAGACCTAACTGCAAAGGTCAATGAAGCAAAAACTTGCTTTCCTAGCCTGCTCACCACCTGAGACTCCTACTGAAAGACCCTTGGGCCAGTGAGGGTGCAGCTCAGGAGGAGATAAAATTTTGTCCAGCCTCCATGGGATCAGTTCAGTGGTGTCAGGACTCTTCCAAGCACACTGCACAATGAGCTGAACCAGCTCATCTGCAGGCGGGGTTACCCAGGAAGTAGAGGGTCGAGCATGAAAAGCCTGCAGGAACACGGACTCCTCGGAGGAGGGATTGGTGGGCTTCCAGTCAGCCCTCTGATTTAGTATTTCCAGGATGTCTCCAAATGAGACATCATTAGGGGGTGACCGGGGGACCACTCCCCTTCATCATAGTCGGTGTCCTCGGTGTGAGACTCCTCTGGTGAGTCCACGTGCTTCTTCTTGCATGTCTTCTTGTGCAGTACCTCTTCAGTGGGGGGTTCTGAAGAAGAGGCACCCTGCTGAAAGGTATCCTGAGGCTCTTGTTCATAGGTTCATAACTTCATAGATTAGTACTAAGCTAACTGCCCTTGTGGGCCATTTTAAGCCTAACCTATTATCCCATGTGAGAATCAAACCCTGTACCTTGTGTCTGCCAGGTAAAAAAACTTAATCATTATACCAACCTCCTTTGTGCTTGAAGTCCTGAACTAGTGGCTTGTGTTAGCTGCAGCTCAGAGGAAGGACATATCTGGGATTCCAACATCGACGGCTTGCTTGCAGAGGCAAGGGCCCTCTCCATCGGTTGGAAAGCTGGCCCATCCGAAGAGGGATGGAAGCCCAGAACTGAGAAAAACAACCTCAAAACTGGGATCACACCCGCTCTGACAAGCCCACTCCCAAGGATGGAGCCTCAAGGGGACTTGGCACCAACAGTGCTCCTGGCACCACAGTCGACGGCACCGTAGAAAAACCCAGAGCTGTACCAGGTGCTGAGGAGCCTGCAGTCCAATCCTGAACCTGAGGGTGGCCTGGCTCTGAGCGAGTTGAAGGCCAAAGGGTCAGCTCTGGAGCCACAGTGGGATCCACTAGTGGCACCAAAGGTGTGGGAACCGATAAAGGTGTCAGTGCTGAGTACTTTGAAGCCTGCAAAGAGGTCAAAGGAGGAGAATAAGCTGCAGTCCACAGAGACAGATTCCCCAAGTCCAAAGGGGAATGGGGTATTAGAAGGTGTTGCAATTCCTCTGGCCAACAGCAGCTGGTCCACAAGATGCACCACATCCAATTCTGAGAGGCTCCTGGTCAATCTAGTGGATATCCCCGATGGGGACTTTGGCCATTCTAAGAAAGGGCTAAACTTCTGCCCAACAAAAGGATCCACTGAAGGGGAGTACCGGGTCCATGTAGTATGATCTGTTGGCACCATTGTCTTGAGTTTAGAGACCTGTGAGGGGTGTCTAAACTTGGAATGGAAATTGTAGGCAAGCTCAGTGCCATGGTCGGTGTGGAAGTCAAAATCTGTAGTTTAGGCAAGGCCGATGCCGTAGATGTGGTCAGTGCTGACGAAATAGGTGCCGATGGTAAAATGATTGTTGACGGTCCCAAAGATGGTGCCGTAAAAGCTGGTTTTGACTCTTGAGCCAAAAGAGTCATTTTTGCCATTTTTGGTCTTGGTTCCTCCTTCTTATCAACACAGCTTTACGGCTACGTGGCAAACGAGATCTGAGGTAACAGGGAGAAGGACATTGTGGGTAAAAGTTTAGCTCGAGAGTTTTTTGGCTGGCACAAGCTTGTTACAAGGCCGACTCAGTTCCGAGGACAGAACCGACACCCATCACTAAGGAATGAATGAAGATTAACAACATCACATTAAATTTTGTGACTGCTGATGATGCCATCGATGTTAAAGGAATAACATACCTTTTTTTATGTGCAAAGTATCTGGGGTTTATACTGTAACAAGATAAAGTCTACATCTAAGCAGTACAATGATGCTGATCTGGGGTTGTGAAGGGGAAGAGGTTGAAGTAAACTGATGATATTTGTGTGCATTGAATTATGGGGATTCCCCTTGTGTTATGTATACAAGTAGAAGTATATACTTTGAGAAGAGCTATGCCATGAAACTGCAGAATCATTAGCTTTTTTATCAACCAGAAGAGTTTTGTAGTTATAGATAAATTGTCAGCTGACACAGACAATTAATGAGAAAATGCCTGAACTATGAACTCTGAGGTATCCATATGGGGAAGCACTAAATCTAGCATGTAAAGTGAAAGTGATAAGCAGCTTAGTGGTAGTAAATTAAGTCTGATATACTGAAGGGAATACAAGCATATGCATTCCTAGTATTATCAATCTTTTCATTACAAATATCAATATAAAATCCATTCATTTAATGATAGCCAGGGTACTCTTTCTAAAGGTTAAAATCACAGTATTAATGGAGTGTAAGCAAGCTGTTTTTCACATCTGGGAGAGAAGATGAGGTAGGACAAGACTGGATGGTGTGGTTATAGGACTGAATACAAGCTGCAACATATACTTTTGTCATGATTAAACTTAGCTTTAGAAAGAGAAAAGCCTGTGTGTGTAGCTGTCTATAGGGCATCTGCTGATATATGGAGAGGCAGTTTCCCATTTTGTAAAGTGTACATAGTTAAAAGGGGTTCAGGTTAACATGAAATGTGTAGAGTGTTTTAATTGCAACAAAACATTAAGGAAAATATAACATGGATGCCAAAAGAGACTTGAAGCTGCAATTGCATATAAAATTAACTTGCCAAACATTAATGTGTGGATGTAAGTTGGAAACACATATTAAAAAACCTCTCAAGTAGAACATGTGAAAGTAATACCATCTTATCAGACTGACTGCCTTATCATTCAATTCATGAAATGTGAATGCCACTGCAGGCATACACAAGAAGCATAGAGCTACATTAAGTAGTGTAGGGTAAAAATGGCAATGTTATAAGAGGGCGACTTAGAAAAGAACATGAATGAATTTGGCAAAGAAATGATTTCAGAATGGTTATTTAACAAAGTATCAGGAACAAAGGGAAGGGGGGGCAATAATACTGATTTCAAGAGCTCCAATAATGACAGAGCAGGAGAAGAAAGGCAAATATTGTGTAGTTGTAGTAGTTATGACACCTGTGCCCTGGCCCAGCAATCAGGGAGCCTCAATCCTCACCACTAACATCAGACTCATATATGAAGGAAATAACAACAAGTACACACAGTAAAGTGCAATTTTCCTTAAGAGCACACAGAGATCACCATCAGTCTGGGGCTGGTTGCTCCCTTGCTCTCCAAGTCCCCAATAAGACTCCCACTGGCACAGCTATAGGGTCCAGATCTCAGCCTAGCTGGGCAAACTAAAACCTCCAGCACCCTCTCTGTCCAATCAGTGCTTCGTGTCCCTGCCCAAGTAGCTGACACACACACACACTTTGAGATAAGACTATATACAACCACAAAGACACTCCTGGGAAAGGCTGGCACAGGTTCTCCAGCTGTGCCCCTATGACCCAGACTATACGGTAGTACTGCCTGCCACCACCCAGCTAATATTTATCAGCTACTCAAAGGCCCTTAAAAGGGTGTCCAATTATTACTGTGCAATATCATTATCCAATTTGTAGTATAACTAAACAGTCAAGGCTTATTAGAGTGACTTGGTACAGTAATCACTATAAATATGCAATGCACTCTAGAGCTTAAATTATCTCTACACAAAACTGCCACAGTTGAAAGCTTTTAAAATATTTAATAATAAATAATAAAAGCACAAGACAATATTTCTCACTACACAGTGCTAGTCAAGAGTTGAGAGATCACACAGAAATACTTAAAATAATTCAGTAGTACAGTTCTGACATCACAGAAAAACACTTAGTCTAATCTTTCTAGTTCCTAGCTATTTCTAAGAGAAAATACAAGTCTAAGATAAACTTACTTATAGAGCAAAGGCAGTGCTAAGTTGGATGGTCAAGACAAAAATGCTTAATAATCTCTGGTTTTCTCTGTTTAAATTGAAATTGCAGTTCTGATTCACATTACATCACTCTTCACACTTTCCTGAAAATGTATCAGGGGAATTCTATACCCTCTGAGCATTCCTGTTTAAGAACTAGGCATTCAGCAGTTAGATATATTAATAAATACAGTCAAAACACAGTACAGATAAAAATATCATTCAAAATAATTGGCCAATTTTAAGTTCAAATCCAGAGTGCAAGGATCTTTTTGGATAGTTCACCAAGTTTTGTATATAAAAAAGAAAATAGTTTAAAACAACTGTGCTATAAAGATTCTGATTCATTAAATACAGTGAATGTTCAAATGCCCAGTACTGCACCATGTCACATTTGTCATTTTTGTAATGCAATATGTCAGGAAAATGTTTTTATACATCCAATTACAGGTTATAGATTTGATAACACCATGCTTGCAATCATCTGCAAACTTAGTCACCGTAAACGTTTATCATTTGCTTCAACTTCAGAGAAATAGATGCCAAATAGCAGCTGGCCCAGTACAGAGCCCTGGGGGAATCCACTAATGATGGCCTCTTGGTGGAGGTGGGCTCACCTATTCTGACCTCCTAAGTCCTATCAGTGAGACAGTTTGCTATTCAGTAGGTGATAAAAGGGTTTATACCTAAATTAGTGAGCTTGTCTATAATGCTTGAGTGAGGTATTGTAGCAAAAGCCTTGACCGGATCAAGGTAAGCTGTGTGCACTATCTTACCTTCATCTAGTGCTTTGGTGACCCTCTCAAAAAATCCACCAGATTTAATAGGCATGTATTTCCTCTAAAAAAGCTGAGCTGTGATGGGTCCAGCATTTTTAGGTTACTTATGCCAAAATTTATCATGTCTATGATAATCCTTCCCATGGCCTTACATATGAGGCTGGTAAGACTTATGAGTCTGTAGTTACCCGGATCAGTGGCTGGACCTCCTTTGTGCAGGGAATGACTGTATCCATCTTCCATTCCTTGGGCATAAAACCTGACTTAAAGTTCCAGTTGAAAAGTGATTTAAGTGGATCAGAGAGGTCATGTTTCATGCTCTTTATTAAACATCCAGGAATGTTATCGGGACCCATCGATGCAGTGTTTTTGGGCTTGGAAAGTGCATTGGTGACCTGTCCTCTAATAATGGTTGTGGAGATTGTGTTATGCGGTATTTCCTTTGGAGTGTCGGGGGGAGTGGGGGTAGAACATTGTTGTGCATTTCCCCTGATGTTACAGACATAGCTGTACACAGGTTTGTAGCTGCTCTTTGCCTGATAAGCTATTTTTTTCTTCAAATGTAGCATTTTAAGTATTAATTAACTCAACTAGCTGCCTGTTTAGATTGGTCAGGGGTCTTTTAGTATGTATGGCTTTGCTCCTCCTATGATTAGCCAAGATTTTTTTCTTATGTTGTATAACCAAATGATAGTATGATTCCACAAGGGTGGTTTACATTCTGAGTTTGTCTTATTCTTAATACAAGTGGGCATAGCTCACTCTATACAGCTATCAATATGGCTGTATAGTGATTTTGTAAATAGCTCAGCATATGCTATGGTGTTTACTGGGTTTGGAGGCGCTTGGAATTTAGCAAAGTATTTCTTAGTAGAGAGAGGTTAGCCTTGGAATAGTTGCTAAATGTGTTTGGTTCTGCTGGATCCCTGGATTTCATTTTTATTGGAAGTAATAATGCTTTATGGCCAGGTCTGAGAACAAAGACATTACCTTGGGTAAGGAACATCAGCCCCAGATGTTCATGAGTACAAGATCAAGGATATTTGTACCCCTGGTAGGAAAATAGGCCAACTGTTCCAGGATGCTGGTATTTACAAGGTTTAAGAATCACTGGGCTTGTGCATTAGAAATGGTGTAGGATTCACATTCTATAGAGGGGTAGTTGAGATCTCCCATTTGTATCATATTGGGTTGAGTGGTGAGGGTGTCTAGTACATAACTATAGCTAATATGGGTTTCCTCAGACATGGAGGGGACCTACAGGTTGCAAGGATATGGCATGACACCTTGTTTATGGTGAGGTGCACTTGTATCAGTTCCAGTAGATCATACACTTTAACTAGTCTGGATGTGAGGTTGTTTTTAATACAGACTGAGACATCTCCACTTTAGTTCTCTCCTGTGCAGGAGCTGGTCTAAAGGTGTGAAAGGCATTATAACCTTGCACTGATGGGCTACTTTCCGTGACTTTAAACAATGTTGCCATTACTACAAAGATGTCTACAATTTCTAGGGAGAGGAAGGCTTGCAAGGAGTGCAGTTTCTTAAGACTTCTAGTATTGAGCAGTACCACATTCAGATATTCCTTCATAGGTTCATTGTAGTTGGTAGGTTTATCAGTTTGGCATTACCTAACAAAGGCATTATCGGGTGGAAAAGGTCTCTGCCAATATCCAAAAGCCTAGAGGGGATAATTGCAGACCATCCCTAGCAAAGCAGCGTGGTCCGTCAACCATGTCCTCCCAGGGCATCAAATACTCTACCCCCCTTAACTGACACCTGTAACTAAGCCAGTTGTTAAAATTAATCATTTTCTGTTAGTAATTGAGAAGGTAGTATGATGCTCAGTGGCAGACTCATACCTGCCTGAAACACATAATTAGTGAGCCTGATCATGTCTTGCTTCATATAGTAAAGGAAGGTATGTCTCAGGTTATTAACAACCACATAGACTATGACAGAGTTATGCTGGTACCTGTGGTTCAATGACTTGAGTGCCTGTGTGACTTGATGGATCCTATCCCCAGAAGGGCAGCTAACCATGACTCTTTCCTCAGTCAGTCTGTTGAGGGGGACATTGGTGTGCCTTTGTATAGACTCAACATTGACCAGGAAATTTGGCTGTGCACTGGTTTGCCTTAAGGGTTTAGCAGTAGAGACATTGGATAAAGTGTTACTATGAGTGGTGTTCTAATGGAATGTTTAAATGATGGCTGAGGACGCTTTCTTTCTTAGTGTTTTAAGAAGGTAACCTGTAAGTGCCTCAGCATAAGTAGTTTTATGTGTAGAGTCTTTACCCTGTGCAGTAAGCATGGTGCAAGTTTCACTGACAACCTGTATAAGGTTAGTTTTGGTTGTATGAGAGAGTTTTGTCTACAGCATCACATACTTTATATGTATTATTAAGAATAAGTGGGTTGTCATTGTACATGAGGCAATTGCTACAATGCCTCAGAATATCCATTTCAACCAGACTGGCCAGAGAAAAAAAGCTGGGAAGTGCTTATCCATGGTTATTGATCTACTAGGGAGGAGAGAGGGAAATTTAAATATTGAACAGGTCAATAAGACAAGGAACTTGATAAGCAATGCTCAGCTATGTGCCAACTAGGTGCTCTAGTATTTAAAAAAATCTGCTAAACAAGAGTATAGACAAATCTTCCTAACGTAAAATAACTGGTTTGGAGCCCAAGTGCTTAAATCAGAACAAAGATACTTAGAATAACAGGCACAATAAGCTTTCACCAGCAATTCCCAGCTCATAAATGTGAACGCCAGTCTCTTCTCCCTCAAGAGTGTAGACCACAAAGCTTCTTAATGTAGAACAACTGGCCTGGAGCCCAAGCACTTAAAACAGAACTAAGACAGTTTTAGAATATCAGACACAATCAGCCTTCAACCAGCAATTCCCAACTCAGAAGGGGGTAAGCTACCTCTCCTGCCACAGAAGTGCAGTCTACAAAACTTCCTTAAGTAAGATAACTAGTTTGCAGCCGAAGTGCTTAAATCAAAACTAAGAGGCTCAGAATAACCTCTACAATGTAATCAGATGACTAACAAGCAGGAATAAATGCAGAAGATTAAATGTGACTGAACACTTTAAGAACGTGTTGCAAAATGCTAAATAAAGTAGGAAGAAACACAAATACAGTAACATTAGCTGATTAAACTGTGATTTTTTGTATGTGGGAAGGGAGGAAATGGAAGAAAATTCAAGTTTAAGAGACTAAGGGGGAGGGTCTTCCCAGCTGATCTCTCATTGCTCAGAAGAACCAGCTGATGAGATGGGACTGTGAAGGATTTCCAAAATCAGATGTATAGTAGGGGTGAGTAATTCAAAAGATACCAGGTTTAAAAGTATAACAGTAAATGGTCAGGTGAGTGAGAAAAATCAAATCCAAACAGAGATCAGCAACAGTCAGGGAGACAAGTAAAACATGCACTACAACTAAATAAAGCAGCCACTAAATATCTGTAGTTAAATGAGGAATGCTATTTCTCAGCTCCTCCCACTAATTAGCTGGATGTTATTCACTGTCTGCAAAAGAATTATTTTCTCACTGACCCTATCCAACAAAAACCTTAAAACAAAACAAAATGGAGTATTTGAAAAAGATAAAAAATAGAAGTAATCAAACCTTAAATTAATAACTTTAATCGGAAATCAAATGTAGACAGAGATCACCAATAGTCAGGCAGAGAATACCAAGTCAAACAAGCACTACCATGAGTTTAAGATTAGAAAGATACAAAAGATACAGAACTACAGGAGAGGTAGGGATCTTGTTTTGTTAAATGAACAAGCAGAATACAAATATATTAATTATTTTAGGGCAGATTTTCATCCATTTCTGAATCTAGTTGCTACTGTTAAATCTATACTTAAAAATGTGGTAAGTTATAAATTAAGCCAGTTGTGAAATATGCCCTGGTTTATGTTTAAAATGTTTTTGCTTTTGTGTGCTATGTACTTATGTATTTTAGTTTTAAATGTTTAGGGTTGCGGACTACATTCTGATACATCAAAGTGTAATTGTTTTTAAACTGATGTAACGATTACTTATTTTATTGATTCAATATTAAATAGCATTTAAATTGCTGTGCCATTATGTTTCTTAAACACTGACAAAGAGTTGTCTCAAAAGCTTTGAGTTTTATGATGTTTCTAATAAAGCTTGACTATCTGGTAGTTTGGAGTCCCTTTTGTGATTAGTTTCTGTCGATTTGGTTGCTATATCCTACTGTTGCTATGTGATGTATAAATCAATCAACAGGGAAGTGTCCAGGAATAAATGGTATTTCTGTTGAATTTTGAAAAATTAGAAAAGGAGGAAGTGATAAATATCTGAAAGGTTATATTTAACAATATTTTAAAAAGAGGGTTAGTGTCAGAAAAATATGTATTAGTGCATGTATTAGTAATATGCTTAGTGCATTTAAGGCTTGAAAAGGGTTAACACATTTAATCTATTTCACACTGCATAAATCTGTACGAATTGCAGAAGTTTCTAACCTTGTATTGTCATGAAATATGCGCAGCTATAATCTTTGCTTATACTTTGGAAATTTACAGGAAAGCCGATAATTTCTGCTTGTGTCAGGAAAATAATGAATAGAACAATATCACTTGTATTAATGTTATGAGACTTAGACAAGGAGTTCCGCTTGTGCTGTGAGAAAATACACAGCTGCAGAAGCTATAGATAATTAGAACAAAGACTGCTTGAAAATACGAACTGCAATCAGCATTTGCTTGTGCCTAAGTTAGAGAAGTACCTTGAAATGTAACACATGTATTAGAACTAAGCTTGTAATGGGCTAGGGCCCACCAAGGCCAGGTTGTTTTTCTCAAAATGTTTTTCATAAATCCAGTCATATCAGCAGAAAATCTGAGTAACATCTGCTGTAAAACAATACTGAAAGTTGTGTTTAATTACGTCAGCCATAGAAGGCCATGTTTTGTAGAATAGTATAAGAATAGCATACTTCCTGTTAGTAGTTAGGCAAAATCCTGTATTTGCATGTTTTTGTCTCCTTGCAGCAAGTTATTAAATGTGCCTTAACTGAACCTTATGTATATTGGTCTTTGAAGTTTTTTCCTTTGACAGAGTGGTCCTTCGGACCAGAAATCCTCACTTCACCTCGGATCAGACAGGCCAGGTGGCTTGAAACCATACGAGGAAGAAACCACATCGGTTCTTCTTATTTCAAAAGCCCTCCGACTGAATTGTCATACAAAAGAGGCCAGCCACTTTCTGATCTGCGACTGAAGGACGGGTTTTTCACAAACCAGGTGATCAATCACAAAGGCTCAGGTAAGGTGAATCTACCTTTTTTTCTGTTTTAGATCAGGGACTAGATTTGTATTGTTTTTGCCAGGACTATTTTTTACAAGTCAGGGACAGAAAAGATTACTGTCTTGTCATAGATCAGGAAAACAGAGCAGGTAGGCAGTCATTCTGAAGAGACTATAACAAAATCCGTGGTACCACGTTAAAAATAAGGAGTTACGTAACAATTAAAAGGGTAGAACAAAATGGGGATTAATTGCACAAAATCCGCCGTTAACCGACGACGCAAAATACATGCAATCACAGTGTGCTGATAATATTAAATACTACTCAAAATGGGTTAATAAGTATGAATTTGGCGACAAATTAGAAAAATCCTCGCTTATCAAACTTGTCAAACAGCTTAAAACCGATTCCAAAGGTCGGGTAAAAAAGCAACGCCAATTAGGAATACCTCAGGCACACAGGTGGATTGAGGAAGTAAACCGTAGGGAACAAAAAAGCAATAATTCAAAAGCAATGTTTTTAGATAAGGAGGACAATGACTTAGTAATAGCATCGGCCCCTCCGCCTCCCTTACCAGAATATGAAGCAAGTGAACAAGTTAGTCCACCCCCGCGATATCCTGCTGTTACCGTAAATAGAGACACTACAAAAGCAAAACCGTTTGTTAGAGATCCCATCGAGACCAGGTCTCGAACACGGGCAGGTAATTCAAAAGGGGACATTGAATTATATCAAATGGGTAGAAATTCATGATCTATGAGTGAAGAAGAAATATGCCCACTCATAGAAGTGCCTAATGCTCAGGAAGGGCAAGAAGTTCAGGACCCAACTATTCTAGTGTACAGACCCTGGACTCCGGAAGATATCCGGAAAGCCACTGAGGGAATTCCCCATCCAAAAGTTAATTTTAGAAAGTTCTTAGAAGATTTACAAGGAATGAGGCTGAGTTATAATTTAAACGGAGAAGAGGTAGAAAAAGTAGTCAGACAAATTGTGGGACCAGATTGGCACATGATCAGTGGCAACTGGAATCCCCGTGATGCTGCGCTCAGGCCCCTCCCACATAGCAGCGCAGAACTAGACAACAGAGTGAAAGGTCTTACAGACCGCATCTCTGAGAAATGGAAGCCTAGGGCAGACTGGACTTGCATTAATCAATGCATCCAACAAGAAGGTGAAACTATTGACAGATATTATGCCAGACTGTTAGAATGTTTTAATAATCATTGTGGAATGCAGGTTCCTGAAGATCAGACACAAGATTACCCATATGAGCAGCAGTTAAAGAATGCATTTTTAAAAGGCAGCATTGCACCCATAAGCAGTTTTATTATGAAGCACATGGTATATCATCGTACAAGCAGGTTACAGTCATTACTTGAATATGCTAGGCATGCCGAAAGGCATAATAGCAAAAAGAAAAAGAAAGCCCAAGTATTTTCTGTAGAAGATGGAGAAGAAGTTTATGTAGTACAGTCCAGGAAAAGGGCAAGAGAAATGCCCAGGGAAACAAACAATCTGATCAGCGATCAGAGGACTTTGAGGGGCGAAAGAAAAGGGGTGAATGTTTCAAATGCGGTAAAAAGGGACACTTGGCAAGGGATTGCAAGAAAAACAAGAAGGCAACCACAGAAGACAAGGGGGGTGAGGACTGACTATATGATAGTCAAGAATCACTAGAAGGGAATAGCAGAGAAATGACAAATGAGAATGTGATAGAGGGAGTAGAGGATGTGACAGAAGAAATAGAGGAAGTGCAGGAAGTTACGGATAGTGAAGAAAATGAAATATTGGATTTATCTTTATTGAGCTTAGAGCTGTATTTAGCAGACACGAAACCAGAAGTTACACTCCTGGTAGAAGGGAGGGAAGTCAAATTCTTGTGTGACTCAGGGGCATCACGGACCCTGATACATCCCTCCAAACTGCCAGAGAATTCAGAGTCGCCTGATTACATACTAGTGAAAGCAGCTAATGGACAGCTGTATCAGGAGCCCCTCTCCCATAATATTGCAATAACTGATCCTGTTTCAGGATTGACCCAGAAAAGTAAAATTGTTGTTTCTGCAAAATGCCCAGTAAACCTCTTGGGCAGAGACCTTATGCAGCTATTTGGTATAGCAGTAGTTCCGACTATGCAGGGTATGGAAGCACAGTGACAAATTAATACCTTTGCAGTGCAATCGGAGGGTGAAATGTTTCATTAGTACAGCCAGGACTTGGTTACGACTGGTCCAGGGGCAGTGACCGAAGAGTTGATGAACATAGCCATCAGCAAGTTCCCCTCCCTTGACATTGACAAACAACATTTGTTGCACTGTACTCTGTATTATTGTAATACACCAGGACCTGATAAGGAATATGAGTAAGAATTGTTTAGAAATCGTGCGAACAGATTGATATTACGTAATCTGTACTGGGACATGAAAGGGAACAGTGTAGCCAGCTGTTCATTGCCCCAGGAGTTCTTTGCACTCTATAAATCTAATCGATTACCACGTTAGTTTAACTAAGGACAAGAATGTAGAATGGGTAGACCTAGGAGAAAAAGTCACGAGATGGGAAAAGCAGACAGAGTTAGAACTGTCAGAACAAGGAATACAAAGGCAGAAGTTGAATTGGATAACTCAGACGCACCCAGCTGTGCACTTGCAGTCTACCAAGGACAGCTGATTAGCACTCCTATTAAAGGAGGAAGAAAATGCCTTACAGAATATACCAGAAACTCTTTGGTCAACAGGAAAGTCAGATGTAGGACTTATTCGTACAGCGGGACCAGTTACTATCATGCCAAAGTCAGCATTTAGACCACAGAAAAGACAGTATCCCTTAAGAAAAGATGTAGAGGTAGGAATCAAACCTATTATAGCATTTTTACTTAAGGAAGGGGTGCTGGTGGAATCTCCTGATTCACCATGTAAGACACCCTTATTTCCTGTTAAGAAAGTGAATGGAGAGTGGCGTATGGTCCAAGATTTACAAGCTGTAAATGACGCAGTAATACCAAGAGCACCTACGGTGCCAGACCCACACACTCTGTTGAATGATTTAAAACCTCAACAGAAATATTTTTCTGTGGTAGATATCAGCAATGCGTTCTTTTCGATACCGATACACCCTGACAGCCAATATTGGTTTGCATTCACATTTCAGGGGAAAAGGTATACATATACGTGACTACCACAGGGATATTGTGAAAGTCCGACAATATTCTCACAAGAAATGGCAAGCAACTTGGCGGGATTTACCCCACCAAGAGGTAGTCAGATTTTACTTTATGTTGATGATATCCTGCTGGCCCCCACCCAGCAAGATTGCAAAGAAGATACCATAGCGCTATTACAATTTTTAGCCACTGAAGGACATAAAGTAAACAAAAATAAACTGCAGCTTTGGAAAAAACAAGTTAGATACCTAGGATATGTAATATCCAAAGAGGGCAGGACATTAGATGAGGACAGAAAAGTAGCGATTTTACAAGCACCAAAACCCACTACCAAGAAGGAAATGATGTCCTTCCTGGGTACAACTAATTTTTGCCGGAGATGGATTCCAGACTACGCCTTGGAATCTAAACCACTGACTAACTTGATATATAAAAAGCCTATGGCAGCACAGGATTTGTTACAATGGACACCAGAAGCAGAATCTGCTTTCTGCAAACTGAAACAGTTAATAACATCCTCATTAGTTTTGGGCTTACCAAACTATCATAAACGTTTTTTCCAAACTGTACATTGTAAGCAAGGTTATATGACATCAGTGTTAACACAGCAGCATGGGGACAAGCAACGCCCTATTGCTTATTATTCATCACAACTAGACCCAGTGGCACGGTCTTTACCCCACTGTGTACAAGCAGTAGTTGCAGCTGCAATGGCAGTACAGGCTTCGGCCTCAGTAGTTTTATTTCACTCTCTCACATTGAGAGTGCCTCATGCAGTAGCAATTATTTTACTGCAAGAGAAGGTAGCATATCTTTCCCCTGCTAGGCATCTTTCCTGTATGACTATATTGTTGAGCCAACCTCATATGACAATTGAATGATGCACGACTTTGAACCCTTCTACCTTGCTCCCAACCCCTGCAGATGGCACACCGCACAGCTGCCTGCAGGCGATTGAGCAAAAGACACTGCCTAGAAAAGATCTAACGGATGTCCCCTTGGATAATGCCGAGGTGACATACTATGTGGATGGCTCGTGCAAAAGGGGTCCTGCAGGACAGAACCTAGTAGGATATGCAGTAGTTTCTGATACTGAGATTATAGAAGCAAAACCATTACCACACAATTTATCTGCAAAGGCAGCAGAATTGATTGCCTTGACACGGGTATGTACCTTAGCAAAGGGTAAATGTGTGAACATTTTTACTGACGGCCAGTACGCAAACCAATCAATCGTGCACAGTTTATTTTAGATCTTTTAGAATCTATTCAGTTACCTCAGAAAGTAGCTATTTGTAAATGCACAGCTCATACCAAGCAACAGGATAGGATTTCAAAAGGTAATGCAAGAGCTGATACAGCTGCAAAACAGGCAGCCTCAGAAGTATTTCTTTTGAATGAGGAATTACAACCCTCTGAGATTTTAGACTTAGAAATATTAAAGGCAATGCAGACACTTACTACGTTAGCTGAAAAACAAAGATGGGTAAAACGAGGAGCAATTCTCGAAAAGGGGCTGTACATCTCTAATAAAGGGAAACTGATATTACCATCTAATTTGTTTAGATATGCAGCTTTGTTGAGCCATGGGCAATGCCATGTCTCAACAGGGGCAATGGTACAGCTGGTGAACCGAGTGTTCACGACATATGGATTCTTAAACTACTCTAAAAAATGTTGTTTAATGTGCCACATTTGTAACAAACATCATGCACAAGGGGCGTTAAAGCCCAAGCAAGGGAGTTTCCCTACACCATTGTATCCATTTCATACTATCTGTATGGATTTCATAGAACTGGACAAATGTGAAAATAAGAAGTATTATCTTGTCATTGTAGATATGTTTTCCAGATGGGTGGAAGCCTTTCCGACTAAAAATCCAGATGCGGCTACCGTAGCAAAAATTCTCATTAAAGAAATCATCCCTAGATTCGGCATTCCAGAAAGGATCTACAGTGACAACAGTACACACTTTGTGAACCAAACCATACAACAGTTAAGTAAACATTTTGGTATTTCTTTAAAAAATCATTGTGCATATCATCCGCAATCTGCAGGGTTAGTAGAGAGGCATAATGGGATTTTAAAAAGTAAGCTAAGGAAGTTAATAGAAGAAACACAGAGATATTGAGTGTACTGTCTGCCCCTGGCACTGCTGAGAATGAGAACTGTTCCAAATGCAAAAGGATTGACTCCTTTTGAAAAACTATTTGGAAGGGCTTATTATATACCTCAGTGGAAACCTCTCATGCCCGCAGACCAAGAAGCCGACTGCATACTAGCAGAGTATATGAGAAATTTGTTGAATTCTAAACATCTGTTGCAGTCAAATTCTGTTTCAGATAAAGAACAAACCAGACCATCAGAAGTGGCAGTGGTTCCAGGTACCTGGATCTGGGTGAAGACAATAAAGAAGAAGAATTGGACGTCACCAAAGTGGGAAGGTCCATATCAAGTGCTTCTGTCAACACCCACTGCAGTCAAGATCTCACAGCATGCCTCGTGGATCCACCTGACGCACTGCAAACTAGTTAAGAACTTTGAACTGGACAAAAATCTTGTCACATGTCAAGAGCAAAAATGACAGAATCCAGAAAAAACAGGAATGCAGAACAACCATTTCCTCAGAAGTATTGCATAATCATCCTGTTAACTGTACTAGTGACAATAATATTTTTGTTGTGGCCATTCCTTTTTCCAGCCACACAAACTGAACTGAATAAACGTGAAGCGTTACTCATAGACAGGCATCCAAACTTCAACACTTACCAGGCAATTAAATATGTGTATGCTGAGACTTTCAATGTTTCGAATTGCTGGATTTGCACAGCTTTGCTGACAGCATACAGGAGGTTAGTAATGACTACAGTCCCCCTAGGGGTCAACGAGACCAGGGAAGACTTGATTTATGATACCTCAACCATTACATCACAAGATAAAATAGCATTGCACTTGTCTGTTCCACAAAAGGGAACTGTGTGTTTTTATAAAAATGATACTGTTCAGGTGGGTTGGAGCAATTGCAATGTGACTGATTCTTATAAATGTTACACTAAAGCTAACAATGCAGGTTCTTATTGTAATACAAACTATGATTTATTTCTTGAATTGATGCACAAAACAATTAATGAAGTAAAACATAATTCTGTTCTTTATAAACAACTGTCTATAATTGATAGAAAAATGTTTCATGCAGGGCAAGTGTATATTCATAGCAAAGTTACTACTAAAGTAGAGGACTGTTATTTTGTATGTGGCAGAAAGGCATACAAGTGGTTACCTGAGAATTGGTCCGGCAGTTGTTTTTTGGGTTACCTGGTTCCGGCCATACGACACACTGCAGTTTTGCCTCGAGGAAAAATTCGGAATATCCGAGAAGTCGTCAAGAAACCTGTGAATCCAGTGGGGCAAATCAATGCTCGTTGGAAAAACCATCATTCTATAGGCAATGGACTGACACACATGGACTTGAGTGATAGTGTTATATCGTGGGCAGGCATATTACCAGCATATGGAGCAGTGAAATCGATCTGGGAGCTGAGAAAACTGTCTAAACTTCTCGAAGTAATGACCAATGCAACTTTTCCCACTCTCAAATTGGTGACTGATGAACTGAATGCCATGAGAACTGTAGTGCTTCAAAACCGCATGGCTCTCGAATTCACCCTAGCAGCGAGAGGCGGTACTTGCGCTTTAATCCAGGAGGAGTGCTGTTCGTATATTCCTGACCATAAACATGAGATAGACAATCACCTTGAGGTAATTCAGCAAGTGTCGGCCATGACCAAACCAGGACCAAACCCACTGATGGACTTTTTCCAGAAATGGTTTGGGGGGTGGGGTACTATCCTAATGAACATCCTGATTGCCATTTGTGTAGGAATGCTCCTACTGGGAGTATGTGTTTGCTGTGGCATCCCCTGCATGAAAAGACTGATTAAAGACTTTATAGACATGTCAGTTTCTGAAACCTTATATCAAAGTACTGAGTCTGAAGAACTGTTAAAAGATTGAAAATGCTTTCATAAGTTTAAACTGAATGACTCTCTTAACTGCAAATCCTAAGTGGGAAGAGGTTAGGGGAAGAAAAAAAACTATTTATGCTTATTTTGAAAGTAGAATAAAAGTATTAAAAGGGGGGAAATGTCAGAAAAATATGTATTAGTGTATGTATTAGTAATATGCTTAGTGCATTTAAGGCTTGAAAAGGGTTAACACATTTATTCTATTTCACACTGCATAAATTTGTATGAATTGCAGAAGCTTTCTAACCTTGTATTGTCATGAAATATGCGCAGCTATAATCTTTGCTTATGCTTTGGAAATTTACAGGAAAGCAGATAATTTCTGCTTGTGTCAGGAAAATAATGAATAGAACAATATCACTTGTATTAATGTTATGAGACTTAGACAAGGAGTTCTGCTTGTGCTGTGAAAAAATACACAGCTGCAGAAGCTATAGATAATTAGAACAAAGACTGCTTGAAAATATGAACTGCAATCAGCATTTGCTTGTGCCTAAGTTAGAGAAGTACCTTGAAATGTAATACATGTATTAGAACTACACAATAGAAGCTTGTAACGGGCTAGGGCCCACCAAGGCCAGGTTGTTTTTCTCAAAATGTTTTTCATAAATCCAGTCATGTCAGCAGAAAATCTGAGTAACATCTGCTGTAAAACAATACTGAAAGTTGTGTTTAATTACGTCAGCCATAGAAGGCCATGTCTTGTAGAATAGTATAAGAATAGCATACTTCCTGTTAGTAGTTAGGCAGAATCCTGTATTTGCATGTTTTTGTCTCCTTGCAGGAAGTTATTAAATGTGCCTTAACTGAACCTTACGTGTATTGGTCTTTGAAGTTTTTTCCTTTGACAGTTAGTGCCAGTATCTTCTAAGAAAGTTGTGGTAGCTGTACTACTCAAGGAAAGCAAAGACTCTCAAAATCCAACTTCATATAGACATTTTTCAATTTTGAACCATGACTATAACATGTTTATTTTTATACTAGCTAAGAGAATATGGATTAATATGGGTCTGTGGAGGGGAAGATTAACAAATGATAATGATTCAGACGGAAGCAAAGGTTGTGAGTTTTGACACAGAGAGGGCATTAGTGTTAGTTGAAATTTGAGGATTACGGCAATAGCAGCATTTGCATTTCCTGACAGAATAATGATGTTAATTATGAAGATTTATGAAGAGTCAGAGGCATGAATGAAGGGAAAAGGCTCCTCTCTGATGAGCTGTGTTTTAACATTGGAACCAGGCATTGCTGTCTTTTTTCACCACTGTTGTTTGCCTTATACTTAGAACCATTGGCAAAGAAAATATAGAATATAACTGGTATGGTACTAAAAATAGCCTTATTTTCTGATATTATTTTGCACTTGATAAAACCAGAAAATATTTTAATGTTGTGAAATATTTTGAGACAGTTTCAAGTTTTTTTTTCAGGATATAAAATAAATGAAGATAGAGCAAAGACTATTAGCGGTAAACCATATTCTCACACATTAAATGGTTCAGCAATACCCATATTTTTATGGGCATAAGATGAAGTACTTAGGTGTTTGGAATAAAAGGGATTCTATTATAGCAGTTAAGGATGCATGGAAGAGACTAAACAAAAGATAATACACAAATTGAGTTGGAAGCTCCTGACTGGATACGGATATAGGTACAAACAGTGAAAATATTTCTAGTCCCTTTAATACTATTTATTTAGTTATATTTGTTTTCTGGGTAGAGCACTGATCTCCATGGACCTTTTTCAGACACAGCCCAAGAATGGTGTTTGCTTAAGTGGCTTGCTCAGAGTCACACAGTTAGGCAATGGACCAGGCATATTATCATCAACCAGAGGAGGACCATAATTAATAAAGAACTGAAGGAATGTATTTGGCAGGGAAAGAGTTAAACGGGATAAGTTGTTTCTCCCCCACAGAATAAGCCGTTCAGGATTATCAGATTTGAAAGGATACTTCAGAGCTACACAGTTAATGCTCATATACATAATACAAACAGCAAATTACAAATCAAATTGGAAATAAATGATTTTGAAAGGAGATGGGTTCACAAAATAAGGAGAGAATAAGATTTTAGTTGCAGGTCCTTAATTAGAATAACAACCATACAGAACATTATATTTACAAAGCAGCAGCAAGTATTTTGAGGACTAAGCCAACATGGGAGTGAAGATTTTATCAGTACAGATGTTTGCAAGTAGAAGCTTAGAAAATATGAAAGAGAGAGTGGGAATTTATTGGTGAAAACTAGTAGAGGAACTGAGGTACTGGGAGCAAAAAAGCAGGGAGGGAAAAGTCCTAGACTGGGATGAGACCAAGCAGAAGTTTGGAATGCATGTTGGAGACTGCGTTCCCTACCAGTGAATGATAAAACTGTAGGCAAAGAGAAAGGGATAGGGGAGTGTTAAAGAAAAGAACAGCTCTGGTTGACTTGCAGAAACAGCAATTAAAAAGGATAAATAGTAGGGCATATAAAATAATGCATGATAATTAGAACTATCAGTCAGTGGATATTAGTGAAAAAAAGGGAAATATGAATGGAAATGTAACATACAAAAAAACGAAGGCAGGATATTTGTATGGCCTCCAACTATATAACAAAACCTAGAAGGTTTAACATTTTTGCATGGAGGTGTTTCCATAGGCATTTTCAAACCTCAAGTAAACTTCAGAAACATTTTCCACAGGTAGACAGCAATTGTTGGAGTTGTGATGGAAAAGAGAGGAGTGCTTAGGAACCACTCCCCCCAAAATGTAATTAGTACATTTAAAAAAAAATTCCTACGGGGTTCTTAGAAATGTTGGGGGAGACAATTATTTTATATAAGGAAATAATTCTTTTGAGCTGAGATATGGAAATTAACTGTCAGACATATTAAGGACAGCTAACTTTAATGCTGTTGGCTGCCAAAGAACCAATTACTAGAAAATGGAAATCAAAAGCTAAACCAAGAATAGTAGAGCTACTGAATGTTGTAAAGGAGATTAAAAAATTGGAGGTGGGATAATTAGAAAAGGGAAGAGAAATCTACCTAGAAATAAATGGAATCTGTGGGAACACAATGGCTTTAGCCACTTCTGACAGTCTAGCTGGTAGATCTTGCTGGATCAAGGAATCAACATTGGAACTAAGCCCTAAGGTGGAGCTGTCTCATTCTGTCCATGCTAGACATCTTTCTCTTGGACTGGAAGAGTTAGCCAGAGACCTGAGAGTGTGACACCATACTGTCCTAAGCCACCATGAGGCAACAAAGGTTAGGTTTGGTACTTCTTTGCTGAATTTTGATATGAGGCAAATGATCTACATAAATGGAAGGAAGAATGAAGGAATTCTTATATGCCGCAGGATGGAGAGTCCATCTGCTGCCTACTCCTTCCAGCTCTGTTTAACCAAACAGAAGGAAGGCAGGGTCATATTTCCCAAATCAGAGAGTATCCAGCTTCTGAAAGGGCTGAACCTGGCATAGAATCTAATTCGGCAGCTCTATAAAGTGTGAGAAGCAACAGCTCAGATTCTGACAGTATATTAATCACATTTGGGATGAGGACTGTCTTACTCAATGGAACACTGCCAAACATACATCACTTCTCTACAGAGAAAATATGTCCATAGTATTTCCAACAATCTGACTGCATGAGGAGGGGGCTCCATGAGCAATTTTATCTTAAATGATTTCTGGGCTAAGAAGAATGCTCTTCTCATAATATGGAGCCTCCATTTCCAGGTGGAATTATTTCCCTTAAAAGGAGCCAAAGTGGCAAGCAAAGCCTTCATATTAAGCTACACAAATGAAGATCTTCCAGGAGATTAGAGGGAAAGTACAATTGTGAATGTGATTTCAAATAATGGTAAATGTTTGAATAGATCACTGTTGCAGAATTCCTCACAAATAGGAATTATCTTCCAGGATTATCTGTTCTGATATTGTAAAATGTGTTTTAATTGAATTCTGCCTTATACTGTTGTTATATACAGTGGATATAAAAAGTTTACACACCCCTGTTAAAATGCAAGGTTTTTGTGATATAAAAAAATGAGACCACAATAAATAATTTCAAAACTGTTCCCACCTTTAATATGATCTATAACCTGTACAATTCAATTGAAAAACAAACAAATCTGTTAGGGGTAAAAATATAGAAAATAAAAAAAACGTAAGATAAGTTGGTTGCGTAAGTGTGCACACCCTTAAACTAATACTTTGTTGAAGCACCTTTTGATTTAATTACCTCATTCAGTCTTCTTGGGTACACACTTGCCCATCAATTAAAGAGACCTCTGATTAATCCCAAATAAAGTTCAGCTGTCCTAGTAGGATTTTCCTGACATTTACTCAGTTGCCTGCTACAGCAAAAGCCATGGTTCGCAGAAAGCTTACAAAGCATCAAAGGGATTTCATTGTTGAAAGGTATCAGTCAAGAGAAAGGTACAAAAAAATTTCCACAACATTGGATATACCATGGTACACAGTGAAGACAGTCATCAAAAAGTGGAGAAAATATGGGACAACAGTGACGTTGCAAAGAAATGGACGTCCCTCCAAAATTGATGAAAAGACAAAATGAAAACTGGTCAGGGAGGCTGCCAAGAGACCTACAGCAACACTGAAGGAGTTGCAGGAATTTCTGGCAAGTACTGGTTGTGTACTACATGTGACAACAATCTCCCATATTCTCCACATGTCTGAGCTATGGGGTAGGGTTGCAAGACGGATGCCTTTTCTTACACAAAAAAATATCCAGGCCCAGTAAAATTTGCAAAATAATACATCAGGTCTCCCAAAACAATGTGGGAAAATGTGTTATAGTCTGATGAGACCAAGGTTAAACTTTTTGGCCACAATTCCAAAAGGTGCATTTGGCGCAAAATCCACACTTCGCATCACCAAAAGAATATCATCCCCACGGTGAAGCTTGGTGGTGGCAGTATCATGCTTTGGGGTTGCTTTTCTACAGCTGGAACTGGGGCTTTAGTCAAGGTGGAGGGAATTATGAACAGTTCCAAATACCAGTCACTTTTAGCCCTAAACCTTCAGGCATCTGCTAGAAAGCTGAAGATGAAGAGGAATTTCACCTTTCAACATGACAATGACACCAAGCATACATCCAAATCAACAAAAGAATAGCGTCACCAGAAGAAAATTAAAGTTTTGGAATGGCTCAGCCAGAGCCCAGACCTAAATCCAATAGAAAATCTGTGGGGTGACCTGACAAGGGCTGTGCATAAGAGATGCCCTTGCAATCGGAGAGATTTGGAGTGCTTTTGCAAAGAAGAGTGGGCAAATATTGTTAAGTCAAGATATGCCATACTGATAGACTCCTACCCAAGAAGACTAAATGCTGTAATTAAATCAAAAGGTGCTTCAACAAAGTATTAGTTTAAGGGTGTGCACACTTACGAAACTAGCTTATTGTATATTTTTTATATTTTTCCCCTAACAGATTTGTTTGTTTTTTAATTGAATTGTACAGGTTATAGGTCACATTAAAGGTGGGAAAAGTTTTGAAATGATTTATTATGATTTCATTTTTTATATCACAAAAACCTGGCATTTTAACAGGGGTGTGTAAACTTTTTTTTCTTCTCATCATAAGAAACGTTTATTTCTTTTTCTTAAATCTTTAGTTCTACCCAAATAAAATCTGAATTGCTGTCACTGTACATCTAAGCTGTGAAGAATTCTTTCTCCCTTATTTTGTGGATTAGGACAGAAGGCAGGGAGCTAAATTGTTTGATTAGGGATAAATTCCAAGACTACATCTGACATAAGGGAAGGGTTAGTTCTGAGACTCACACTGTACTTGAAAAAATAGGAAAGGTTGAATATACAATGTCCTGTAACTCAAACCCTTCTAGCAGAGGTTAAGGCTACCAACAAAACAGTGTTCCCGGTTATGAATTTGAAAGAAGAGCTGGCTTCTGGTTTAAATGGAGCTTGTGTTAACCTTTATAAACCATAATTTAAATCACATGAGGGAGCCACCTCTTTTGTGGCCTAATATGTAGTTCTCCCTTGAGAAACTGTCCAACTTAAAAAAGAATTGATAAAAGAGGATCCACTGGCAAACATGCAGAAATGACTGAAAGATGTACCTTTACTGAAGCGTACACTAAGGCAGAATTAAACAGTTCACACAGGTGATAAAGAAGCATGAGAACCCTTACTTGAGATTGAGTCTTATCCTTTGTTTTGGCACTAAAGAGAAAGGCTTTTCCATTCAGATATATAAGATTTCTTAGTGACAGGTTTTCTTGATCCTTAAATACCTGAAGCACATCCTCATTACAACTTTTATCTGGCTGGCAGAACTTATATGGTCAGAACAACTTTACTGTATTTTATTATTTGGTTGTATATTGCTTGATTTAAGTTATCTTTGAATTCTGCGGTTACTGCTTTTGATTAGTCTTTTCTTTTACAATATTTTATTCATTTAAAGCTGAATATGGATTCCTTAAATGAGTATGCAATTAACGATTTCTAATGCACAAGTATCTTGTACAGTGTACTAAATACTCTGCATATTTAAAGGTAACAGCTGATAACGTTGGTGATCTGTGTTCCTTGTGTCCAAAGCTGGATGATTTGCTTAGCATTGTTAGCAGTAAATCTAGATTTAATGATGATGACTGCACTTGTGCAATTGGCATGGCTTGGAGAACTGTTGTTTCATATATTAATGACTGGACTGATAATGTTAGGCATTGAACAAACAGAACAGATTTAGGAAGTGATGCATTTATTTTCTGCAAGGAACATTCAACCCCTATGAAACAAGACGATGCTCCTGACAACTTTGGAATTCTGGATGCAAGTATTCAGCAATCTGAAGATCCAGTTTGTTTAGAAGGAAGCAAAAAAAGAAAGAAAGGAAGAAGTTCACAACAAATAACAAGGAAGAAAAAGAAACTGATTAATGACTGTAAAGGAAAGAGAATATTTATTTATTTATTTATTATTTATTTTACATTTGTTAACCGGGGGTGTCTGACTGAGCCGAAAAGGCCCTTTTCAGCAGAGGCCCGAGGAGAAAAGCTCCACAAAGAAAAATTACAGACACATTTAGTTATTTAGACATGATCAGTTTACACACAAATTACAAGAGACATGTTTTTACAGTGGTATGCAGCACATAAACAGTTACAGTGGAGAGAACAAAAAAAATATTAATTTAAAAATAAAGGTAATTAATAGATTTGTGGTATACAGCTGACATTTGGAACATAGGTAGAATACATACATAGTACACATGTACAGTACATACATTGTAGATTAGCCAGTATACATAGTAAAAAGGACACTGCTTTGTTGTGTAACACACTGGTGACAGGGATTGATGATATTTGTCTCAGTCTACAGAAAAAGGCATCACCTTTCCAATAGAGAAGGTAGAAAAAAGAGGCAAGGGCAGGTGAAAATCGGGAAATCAAAACTGAACATGGAAGGATTGAAGAACATTATTGTAAGATGCTGACTAAATGGCTCAAGCTGTGTTTTTACAATACCAGCTGGATGAGAATTTAATACGCAATGAAAACAGTGGGATTAATAAGAATAATAGTGATGAAGATCTATCCTTCGTAACAACTGATAGAGCAGAAATAACTGCATTAGAAGCTGAAGATTCTTCAGAGATGGCCAGCAAAGATATTCTTGTAATTGGGATTTAATTATTATAGGAACTGATACTTATATTTGCAGAGATGATAATGAACACTGAGTCGTATTATGCTTCCCAGGAGCAAAAACAGAATATATGAAACAAGCCTTGGAACGCCTTAATGTAAGGAAGTATGGATCTGTTTTTATTCATGTTGGTACAAATGATGTCACCCACAAGGATTCTCTGACTGTTAGTAGGGAACTGCCAGCCCTCTTAGATAGTATAGCTTGTACTGGTGTTAGGATGTATTTTTCATAAATAACCTATGAAAAGGATAGTCAGGTCACTGTTAATGAAAAGATTTTTTGGATAAACGCCTACATGGAAAAAAAGGTCATGTTTTAAGAAATGTCAATGTGTAGGTTCATAGGTAGATACTAGGCTATTGGCCCTACGGCCTATGCAAGCCTAGCCAAAAAGGTACTCTGGCTTTCGCCACCCAAGAAAATTATTTTCTTGTGCCCCTGTCGAGCAGAGCCACAGAGGTGATCCTTGGGGTGAATTTCCTATTTCCCATCCAATCAACAAGATTTTTCTTGAATGAGGAGCTTTGTTTGATATAGATAGGTAGTTTGTTCCAGAGTATGGGAAGTCTCTGGGACAGGAATATATCCTTCCAGCATGTTCTATTTATTGTGGTGACAAGGTTTAGTTCCCTAGAGCATGTAGCTTGGACAGATTGGGATTTCTTTAAGTGGACCATGTCCAACAGCTCTGGGTTTGACATAGCTTTGTATGTTAGGCAGAGATCAACTCTGAGTAGGCGATATGCGACGGAGTAAAGCTGGAGTTTTTTAAGACAGTCTGTGTGGGGCATCTGTTTGAAGCCAGTAATCCTCTTTGTGAGGTATTTCTGCGGCCCTTCCAGTTGTTGTAGATGTCTTGTGAGGTACCTACCAAAATGGGCATTGTACTCTATAATGGGTCTAATGAGTGACAACCTCTTTTTTCCTGGAAGAAAAACCTTTTGTGATGAGGTGTGCCACATAGAAGGATTTCCTTACTACTGTGACGATGTGATTATCAAAGGAGAGGCTACTGTCCACCTGTGTCCCAAGGTCTCTTATCACACTTTCGGTGTTAAGCAGACTACCACCTATGTGGAAGCTCATGGGTACAGAGTTTTTACCAAAGGAGATGACAATGCATTTTGGCATTGAGCTTGAGGCCATGGCTTTGACACAAGGCATCGGTCTCAGTGAGGCCCTTTTGTAGGATGTCCACATCGTTAGGAGTTTCAGTTATGGCTCCTAGTTTGCAGTCATCTGCGAACTTCCTTAGCCAAAAACCTTCTGTGTTAGCCTGTACTTCAGAAAAGTAGATTCCAAACAGGAGAGGACCCAGGACTGAACCCTGTGGTACTCCACTTGTCACTGGTCTGATGTCGGATTTGGAGTCTGCTACTTTCACAGTGTGGGTTCTGTCAGTGAGCCAGTTGGTAACCCTTCTTGTGACATAGGGATTTATACCTAGTTTAGTGAGTTTATCTATAATTCCAGAGTGGGGGATGGTGTCAAAAGCCTTGGTGAGATCTGGATAGGCTGTGTGAACCACCTTGCCCTCGTCTACGGCTTTTATGACTGCTTCAAAGAAGTCAATCAAGTTTAGGAGACATGATCTGCCTTTTACAAACCTGAACTGGGTGGGGTCCAGAGTTTGGAGATTACCAATGTCTTTGTTCATAAGTTCCATGATGATACATTCCATGGCCTTGTAGACCAGGCTCGTTAGGCTAATGGGGCAGTAGTTCTCAGGGTCCGTGGTGGCTCCGCCTTTGCGGAGTGGGATAACCATCTCTGTGCACCATTCAGTAGGCACAAAGCCTGAGGTGAGGCTATGACTGAACATGGCGCTTAAGTGGGGTGCCAGTTCATTCTGCAGTTCATGTAGAATGCAGCCTGGGATGTTGTCAGGTCCCATGGATGCTGTGTTCATGGCTTTGGAGAGTGTGGTTTTTACCTGTGCAGCCATGATTACAGGAACTTTGCATTCTTCCAGTATAGAGATGGGCCCTTTAGAGGGTGGGGGTGGGGGGTAAAGTTAGCACTGAACCTATCTGCTAGGAAGTTGGCAATATCAGTTGGTTCTGTATATTTAGTGCCATTGTGCTGTAACTCTGAGCAGATCTGAGTGTTGCCATTGAGATTCTTGACATAGCTATAGAATGCTTTGTGGTTGTCTTTAGAATCAGTGGCGATTTTGTTTTCATAACTAGCTTTGGAGGATTTTATGAGGGATCTCAGCTTTTTACTGAGGCTGACCAGGGAGTTCTCCCAGTCATGGGATTTTACTCTTTTTTGCAACAGTTTCTTTCTTCTGTTGTAGAGTTTGTTTATGGCAGGGAACCACCAGATTAGCTTCCTTTTTTGGAGGATAGCATCTTGGTTCTGTTAGGGATAATTATAGGGTTAGGGATCCATGCACTCGTGTAAGTGCTTATAAAGTGAATTTGTGTAGGATTCAGCAGTCGTACCTCTACTGTCCGTCTGCATTGGAGTCATGAACTCTGCCACTTCTGTCTTAAGAAGCGTGAAGTTGGCCTTGGAGAAATTCTTTATGGTGGTTTCCCTAATGGGGGGGGGGCAGGATGTGGATGTCTAGGCTGGTTAGCTTGTGGTCGGATCTGACCAATGAGGAATTGACCTCTGGTGTGGAACACCAGTCACCCATGTTGGCAATGACCAGGTCTAGGATATTGCTGCCCCTGGTGGGGGTGTGGATAAGTTGAACCAAGGCATTGGAATTTATGAATTCCAGAAAACGTTGAGCAAAAGAGTTGGTACATGAGTAGTTTTCCCATTTAATGGTGGGGTAGTTGACATTGCTCATTATTAGGGTGTTGGGTTGTACCCTAATATTTTCCAGTGTATCAAGAAATGAGGAGTGGGAATCCGGGGGCATGGTGGGGGATCTGTAGCAAGTTACAATTTGGATTGCGGTCTTGCCCAGAGTTAGTTGCACTTGGATAATCCCAGATGCATTATGCTGAGCAACTAGCCTGGAGGTGTGGATATCCTTAATGAATATGGACAAGCCTCCACCTTTAGTGTTTCGGTCCATGTTAGGTGGCCAAACGGTGTGGTATGAATTATAGCCTGGTAATGCAGGGGTGATCTCTGGAGCCTTGAACCAGGTCTCTGTCACTGCACAGGTGTCCATGTTCTCCATTTTAAGGAGTGCCTCGAGTGAATGCATTTTGAGGTTTAGACTTCTAGCATTAAGTAGCATTACCCTCAGATTTTGCCTGCTTGTACCTGTTACGGTGGTGAATTTGTCATTTGAACCTTGCCTAGAAAAGGCACTACAGGGGTGGCAAGAGCCTTAGCCAGTATCCAAGCCTTGTTTTGGGCATACATGGGTTCAGACAGGATGGTGTGCGTTTGTCAAGATCAGGGAAGAGAATTTTTGCAGCAGATATTATGCAATATTTGACAAACACTAGGCAGGATTTTTGCCCGGTTGAAAATTTAACAGTTCACAGATAGCAACATTTTATGCATCTCTGATGGTTGTTAATGCTAGGAGCATTAATAATAAAGTGCTTTTATTGGAAAATTTACTACATTCCCACAAGATTGATGTTGCTATAGTTTGTGAAACATGGTTAAAGAACAATGACTGGAAACCAGTTCTGTAAGGATATAAATGTTTTTACTGTAGCAGACATTCTAACAAAAAAATCAAGTGAAGGTGTTATGATAGGGATTAAAGATAGCTATGAGACCTATTATTATTACATGTTCAATAATAACACCAATACTATAGACTGTGTAACTGTTACAATAAAGACAACCCTGGAACACATAACAATTGGAGTGTATAGACCACCAAAGTCAAGTGCAGATGACCTAGAAGAATTCATATATTTCTTACATGAAACACAGGAGGGAAGAATAATATTAGCTGGGGACTTACATTTACCAGAAACAGACTGGAATAATATTAATTCAACAACGTTAGTAAGGAAATTATTCACAGAGCATATTCAGGAACAACAATTTCTTCATATTGTAAAAAAAAAAAACTACCAGGGAGCGGGACATACATATTGTTTGTGTACCCAAAGAAATTATTGTAACTTCAAGTCAAGTTTTACCACCATTGATGTGTAGTGATCATGGTGTTATTAAGGTTAATTTGTCACTAGATAATTCTGCCAAACTGAAATCTAACCCAATGCACAGAAGGTTATTGGAGTGAAGTGTTCAGTGGAAAAACTGCAGATGGAATGTGGAAAGATTTGAAAGAGAAATTGTTTGAGATCAAAAAGTAAAAAAAAAATGTTTAACATCAGGATCTAGGCGTACATCAGGGAGATATATTTCCATAAGAACAAAATATCTGATTAAGATTAAAGACAAAAAATATAAGAAATGGAAGACAGTTCGAACTACAACTTTGAAAATTGAAATAAACAAGCTGGACAAACAGATTAAGCATAGTGTGAGACAAGATCAATAAAATTTTGAAGAAAATTTATATAAAGACATTAAGCATAATAGGAAACCTTTTTAATAGATACATAAGATGTGGAAGGAGTAAAAACACACAAATTGATAAACTGTGTGCAGATTCGATAATTTATTCTCAGACACAACAGATTATAGATATATTTACAAAATCTTCCACAAAGCAGTTTGACTCCACAAAAGGGGTGATAAGTTGTCCTAGTGACATCCAGGTAACCCCAGATACTGGAATAAAATTAGATTGTATTGAAAAAGAGCTGCACAAACTGGATCCAAACAAAGTGCAGGGAGGAGACGGAATTAGTAACAATGACCTGGGAACACTTCAGCAAGAGCTTACACTACCATTATATCTGTTATTCACTAGGTCAAGTAAATATGGGGAGATTCCTCAAGACTGGAGACATGCACTTATTAAACCTGACTTTAAGGGAAAGAGGAGTAGGACAAAGTCAGAATCATATAGAACCTTAAGTCTACTTTCATGTTCTGGAAAATTAATGGAGAAGGTAATATTGGACAAGTTATTGACAGAATTTGATAGGTTGAGACTAGAAACCATATATCAGCATGTATGTTGTTGTGTCTTTCTGCTTTTCCTGGTTAGGGGTCGCCACAGCAGAACTCCAGTCCACTAATGATTGGCAGTAGATTTTTACATGCCGAGTTGCCAGCCCTGATGCACAACCTTCAATGAAGGTACGCCCATTCACGCATGTCTCCACACAGAAGACGCTTTAGCTGAGAATCGAACAGGACAACATCTTACTGTGAGGTGACAACGCTACCGCAGCACCACCACCGCAGTATACATATATCAGCATATATATGTTGAAAATAGATTTATTATCACCTGTAACTTGAAGTTCTATAGCAATATAATAACGGCTATGAATGAAAAAATTGTGCTATGTTGTAATTTATATAGATTTCACTTCAGTATTTGACAGGGTCATATACAAAACACTGATCAATAAATTAGTACAACTAGGTATTGATGTACTTTTGATAAGATAGATAGCTGCACAGCTTACAAATAGGACATCGCAAGTATCATACAGCAACTGGACAGGTGAAATCCTTGGTTACAGTCAGGATGTCCCACAGGGGTCTGTCCTAGGCCCTTACTTGTTCAGATTGTATCTTTCAAACCTAACGTTTTCGTCTGAGGTGTCCTAGAGTCTATACGCAGATGACCTGAAATTAGGTAAACTGATTACAAGTGTTACAGATAAGGCATGTCTGCAAAGTAACTTGACTAAATTGACCATTTGGGCATAGGAGAATAATATGCTGATAAATGCATCAAACATTAAGCATATAAGATTTGGGAGACATAAACTGAAAGGTGAATATTTAATACAGCACACAGTGATTGAAACTGTAGACTCATTTAAGGACTTGGGGATATGAGTAGATTTGGCTATAACTTTTTCTAATGATATCAACCAATTAGTTAATGACAGTTAAAGAACTATAGGTTGTATAAAAAGATTTATAAAGTCTAGGAAATTAAAAATAATGAAGTCTTAGTTTGTTAGTTACATCAGACCCAAATTTGAGTATGGAATAACAATATGAAAACCCTATAAGAAAACAAGCATGAATAAACTGGAAAGAGTACAGCAGAAATATACCAAGGGCATCCGTGGATGTGAGAATCTAAGTTATTATGAAAGACTAAAATATCTGAACTTGTACAGTGTGTCTTATAGATATCTAACATATCATCTTATTCTGGTACATAGGGCATTTAGGAACAACTACCTCTGGGAATGTTTAGGGTTATTAAAAAGTACTAGAGAAGCATCAGACAACCTGTGCAGAAGATTCTACAGGAATGAGAAGTGCAATAATTGATTCTCTGAGAGTAGCTGATGCATGGATCAGACTGCCAAATTACATTAAAGTAAGCACTAGCTGAGATATTTTTCAGAACAGCCCGGATACTTATTATGGGAACAAGGTATATTGGCAAGCTAAGGGCATTTATGCCCGTGCTTGAAATATTTGTATGCACGTATGTATTCTCAGAATAAAAGTTGTTAAAAAGAATCAAAAAAATACCATCTAATTAGATTTAGGGTTTGAAGATTTGGATGAATCAATGATCCCTTGTTCTGTATAAACAAGCCCACCCTGTGAGAGAGTTATTGGTGACTGTCCTTGGCCAGCTGCAATTGAAGGGAGAACCACTGTTGTCTGAGCCAAAAGGGAATAACCAACAGCATTTTGGAAGGTCCTGGACATTGAAAATTAGAAGACATGGGGGAAAGGCACACAGAAGCATTCTTGTCCAGAGAATGTTAGTTATCCAGCAACTTGTGTTTATTCTCATTTAACCCCTTTTGTCAGTATTATGATTAATCACATTTGCTAACCAGGTAGGCCCACTGGACATGGTCCCTTTTCAGAGGCAATGAGGGAGCAATGACTGGTTAAGTGACTTGCTCAAGGTCACACAGTAGGCAAATGAAGGATGAGGAAATCAAACCCTGTAACACAGGAACTACAGCTCTCAGTCTTAACCTCTGCACCAACTGCCATCAGTCTTACAGGTCTCTTTTCAAGGAGTTCTGGAGCAGAACTGTTTAGTCTCTTGAGTTTGGAGGTGAACAGATCTCTATGAGAAATTCTGACTGGTGGACTACTTGTAGGAAGACCTCTTGGTGTAGCATCCACTTGTGAGGGTCTGTCCTGGATTTGCTCAGGTAGTCTAACACTGTATTCTGTTCAGAAGTAATGTATTTTGCCTGAAAGAAATAACTGAGCAGAATGTCAAAGTCCCAGGCTATCATGACCAGCCCGCAAAGACGGCAAGACCTTGCCCCCCCTCCCACACTTGTTTATGAAATACATCACAGTTGTGATGTCTGTTACCACCTGTAACATGCTTGGAGTCCAAAGTTGGTTTGAGCTTTCATATCATTGATAAGATCCATCATTTCTTTGAATCTGATACAACTGTGTCTGTACTGTGGTTCCCAAATGTCCTGTACCTTGATCCCTTGAGAGGAGGCTCCATAGGCAAAGTTCATAGATTCCTAGGTTTATTCTTAGTTTCCTGTCAAAGCAGACCACTGAGAAGCTCAGCCACATCACCTAATATTATGGGAGGTTAGCAGTGTCCCTATTAAGCACACTTTCTTCGCATATCCTGGGTAAAAATGTACTATCACTCCCATTCCATCATCTGCACTGCTTTTAAAGGGTGCTAGGGTAGTACACTGCATGATAAGTAAGGGTACCCTATTCCAGAACTGGGACAAGGATTTTATTTTAGCAGAGTAGGTAAGGGTACTGAAACCCAAGATCTTTTTGCCGATGAAGCGTTGAGGTCTCTCAAGCTGGTTTATGTCCTTAGTGAGGTACATGTTGAAGTGTGTTATATTTAATGATGATCTTAATAACAGATGAATAAAGTGGGACTGTAACTTCTTTGGATGTTGATCAGACAGCATGAAGGATAAGTTATGCAAGATAAAAGCATTTTCTAATGACCACTGAGATGTGGTGGTCAAAGGAGAAGTTATCAACCTACACACCCAAGTCCCTGATGACTGTATCAAATCTAAGGGGAGTGTTACCTATATGGTAAGTAGTAGTGATGCTAGATTAGCTAAAGGAAACTACACTGCATTTCTTGATGTTGAGTGTAAGACCATAGTAAATACACAAATCTTCTGTTTGTTTCATCCCTTGCTAGAGAATTTCAGTATCAGACTGGAATTAGATAACTATCCCCAGTTTGCAATCTTCAGACTTGCTTAGCCACAGTCCCTTTATACTGGCTTGTATGTCACAGGAATATATATCAAGGAGGAAGGGAACAAGGACAGGGCCCTGGGGGACACCACTGGTGACAATTTTCTGCTAGAGCATATATCTCTTACCTTAACCGTAAGTATTCCTCTCAGACTGCTAATTACCAATCCAACAAACTATGTATGGGTTAATGTTGAGATTGCAGAGTTTGTCAATAATACCAGTATGGAGGATAGTGTCAAATGCCTTTACAAGGCTCAGATAAGCAATATGGACTATATGCCCCTTATCCACAGCTTCAGTAACTCTTTCAAAGAACTCAACTAGGCTGAACAGTCATGACCTGCGCTTTACAAAGCCAAATGTTTATGTCTAGGATCACCCTTTATCATTGTTTAATAGGAATACATTCCATAATCTTTCAAATAGTACTAAAGAGACTAAAAGGCCTGTAATATCCATGGTCAGTACTGGGACCGCTTTAATGCAAGGGCACCACAACTACCATTCTCCATACCTTGTGGACATAACCAGTGGAGATCAGGGTTGAAGAGTTGATGGAAGGGTTTAGCTATGACTTTATGCTTCTCAGCACACATCCAGAAATACTGCCATAGAAGAAGTGTTTTTAATTTTGGAAAGCACCAAAAGGACTTGGTCCATATTAATCTCAGGAGGGTGTGTGCATGTGTGTGTTTGGAGGGGCAACAAAGCAGAAGGTGGGAGGAGTGAGGTTAGAAAAGGATTTGTCCCCAAGAATATCAGCAATGTCCCTGGGGTCAGAGAAGGCAGTACTACTGGAGATAAGTTCAGTACAACATTACAGGATACTTCTAAGCTTTCTAATATTGCAGAAGGCAGCTTTGTGATTACCTTCTGAATTAGTTACAATCCCAAGTTCATAGATGGCCCTATGTTTCCTAATTATAAGCTTGAGAGACTTACCAGTTTTAAATTACTTTTCTAATAATGACGTGGATACCTTTTAGAAATGGCCAGTAACATTTCCTTTTTCTATTTCTCTTAAAGAGTTTGTTGATGTGGTAGTTCCAACATATAGGTTTAGTGTAAACGTGTTGTTATGCTTATGAGGGACTGGCATGGAGGCCTCAATGCATCCATCCAAAACAGAGTAAAATTCAAAGAAGTGGGTAGCAGCATCAGTTACAGCCTATAAGGTCCACTGTCAATTGGAAATGCACATGATATCTGGCTAAAGGTTTCAGTCTCAGCAGTGCCCAAGTAAGAAAAGATGGAATGTGCACCTCCTGATGCAAAGAAGCTTGCTTGGATCACTGCTGTATCGACATGTCTCCTATGGTGTTTGGGCCTGAGACCATCAGCACTGAATGCATCAATGTCAGTGTCACTGGATGGATGCTGGCACTGAAGACTCTCAAAATGAAGTCACCATGGAAGATTTCACTGCTAAAATGACAAACACAGACAGTATCGATAACAGACCCAACAGGGACAATACTAGAATGAACAGCCCAACTCCCTTTACCCTAGTAACCTCCAGTGCCAAAACATTTGCTGAGAAATCCACAGATGCAAAAGGCTTTGGCAAACAAAGAATATTTGTCAGTGATGGCATTGGAACAGGCTACAGAATCATTTCCAGGGCTACTGCTGCTAAATGAGGGCCTGGGGGAGGAACTGAAGTTAAGGTACTCAGGGATCCTTCTTGAGCTGTGTTAGGTAGAGAGGGGGCTGAGATGACACTATAAAGCAACTAAGTCTTCATGATGGCTGACATCATGTGTGCCCAGTTAAACTGAGTTGGGCTCCTCAGAAATCTGTAGGACTGGAGAGAAGTTGTAGATGCTGGTCCAGAAGACAAAATCCTGGAAAGCTCATGCTATGAGAAAAAGCTTCTTATACTTCTCCTTGTAGCTGAATCTGTGGTACATGAACTCACCTGTCTGAAAGCACACAAGTACATAACAGGGGTCATCGATGAAGAAGAGCCTGGGCAAAAAGGAGAGGTGGAGACCCTAGGTTCTTTAGCTGGTGACACCTTCTATAAAATAGAAATGTCCTGCTCGTCCACCTTCCTCTCTCCTTTCTTCTTCTCTCAATGACTGTGTTGCTTGTCATTTTCTGAAACTATAATCCTGCTCTTTTTCAGGTACCTCTGATCTTAATAGCCCTTTTAAAATATAAGCATGTTTATCCTAATGTCTTTTAACTAAATTGTTACAAATTTAAGGAGCTATAAATGTCCCACCCTAAAGGATATCATACAGACGTTGGGATGTGATGGCCACAGTCCTTACATTTCTTAAAAACAGAAGCCTTAACTTTATTAGCCTTTTTAACCATCTCTGATATAGCAGGTATAACTTCCACAGAACTCCCAACAATCAGCAACTGTAAGAGCCAGTTTCCAACAAATCTAGGCCAATACAAAACCAACCAAAACTCTTAACTCCAATAATTATAGCATTAAGAGGTAAAAGGGTTGACAAAGATTAAAAAAAAAAACATTTTTTGAAGAGGGACATGGAGAGTACAAGGAGTCAAAAGATCTGCGAGGAAGCAAAGTTTTAAAACACATAGTGAAGGGTCTAGAGCAGATCACCAACATATGAGAAGGAAAAAGAAAAATGTTTGCACCTATCTGCACTAAAAGAAACACCTTAAACTGCCTCAAAGGATTCTTGCAAGTGCAGAGATGTTGCAGCTGCAATAGCACAGAGAGACCCAGAGTTCTCCTCTCAGGACCAGGGATTAATGAGCAATGGGTGGGTCTCAAATCTGTAAGGAAATGTCATTACTGAAGAAAAGGTGTCAAAGGTGATCAGTCCACCAGTTTCCAATGTCCAGACAGGACCAGATAAAATGCAAGTTTATCCCAGTAATCAGAAAATACTGAGAGACTGGTATGAAATTAAAGCTGCTGCATCCAGCTGTCTTCAGAATATTTTTTCCAGAGGATCGAAGACATTTTTGGATGATGAACACGCTAAGAGGTAAAAGTTTAGTCAACAAAGACTGATGCAGCAAGTAGGAGGAGACTCTGCTTCTCATTCTTCTGGCAATAGCATAGCGCATAAAGACTCATGCTAGTGAAACCTTTTCTAATGTTCCAAACAGAAATTCAACAACAAAAGAGCACATGAACTAACTACGAGAATCAGGAGTATCTTAGACTTGAGCCAGAGACTGGTGTTGGGAGATGAAGATGATTAAGAAGACCAGCAACATTGTGAAATTAGTGAAGAGATGGGAGACTGTAAAGCATCAATCCCATTAGATATAGGATTACATATCTGCAATGTGGCTTTGCAGAAGTGGCGCAGGAAGCCTAGAATTGTGTTGACTCTTTTAAAATGATGGGTGAACTGCAAAGCATATATCCCACTTTGTATGTCTTTAATGTTTAAAAGACTCCAATTTGAATTTGTCTATTAATGCAACCTTGGCTGATTTAACTATTCTTTCCTAAACTTTGGCTGTGGCAGTTGATAAAGTCCTTAACAGTTTGAAACATATTAATGGATCAGTGCTGAGTGACAAGAGCAAAGTAAGTAGTTTACATGTTCAAAAAAAAAGCAACTTCTAGTTCTCCTTCATTAGTAACAGATGAAGACAATGTTATTGGAGAGCCTGTTGACATTACAGCTTTGAATATTGATAGTTTGTTGGATTGTAACATTAAACCTTCCAGACATATTTTTAAAAAGACTGATGTACGAGCTATGGGTAAGGAAACCTTTTCAAGCATCAGGGTTTGTAAAAACAACATCTATGAATTAGAAAAAAAAAGTTATTTAAACTTAAGTTTTACCTCAAACATTGTATCAGTCTGAAACAGGTACCACATGGCCAGAGAACTTATACATTTCCGAATGGTATTTCCAAGAAGGATTAACTTTTTGCTGAACTGGTGTCATTATTTAATGAAACAGGGATTGCAGTAATGAGATTGCTTGTTAAAAATGATTGGTCTAAATTTAACATTTTGGAAGCACAAATACATTAGATGCAAACATTTTTATTTTGACCAGTGCTAGTCTTAATACTGTGGTGTTTTTGCAAGAGTTAGTAGGCATGTTGCAACTGTTATTACCAGAAAAGAGAAAAACATATTGAGATTTAGAGGCTTATGAATGTGGTGAAGCCTATGCTTTAAAATCTCAAGACAATTTCCACACTAATGTTGAAGAGTTTAACAATGATATTCAAGTTCATGCTGACAATAATGCTGAACATTATGTTGTATTTCCATCAGTACATGACATTTGAGCAGTTTCTTCTAAGTCTTGTGCACAAGCTGCTAAGTCCAACAATATAAATTTGCCACCCATGTCACCAGCTTCTCCTTTTTTCAGTTGAAAACACACAACAGACAAACATCTGTGTTCAATTACAAAGGGAAAGTTTGAGGAAGAGGACAGGGAAAGGCAAGGAAGAAATAACAACTCTAGTCCATGTTTTTAATTTAAGTGACTTTGAACTTATAAAGAACATTTACTATTACTTAAAAAAGTTTTTTTCATTTGTGCTTTCAAGGAGAGCAGACTTCACCAGGTTTATTGTTGATTTGAAGCTTTACACTCATAAATTAAATCTGAATTATATTTTGGATGGTAATACTAAACCTGGTTTAAAAAAATTCACAGTTAACCCAGCATTAAATCATACTTTGCAAGTATTTAATTATTTATGCAAGAGTGATCGAAGGTCTTTATTGGTCAATGAAATAAGGACTAAGTATTTCAATCTTACGTTAAAAAAAGAACACTTTTCAATTTAAGTAACAAGAGAAGTATTTGAAAAATGAAAACAGATAAGGGGGAAAGTATTGCTATTATAAATGCACAAAACTGCATTAATTCTATGAAATGCTATGAAGTTGTGTCCCTCCCAATGACTAATTATATTTGTTCATTAATTGACAAACTATTAATAGAGTTAGTATATCAAGATCAGATTAACTGTGACCTTTATGAATTTCTCAAAGTGAACCACCCAAAGATTGCAAGATTGCTTGGTACACCAAAAGTTCACATAAATTCTATGCTTCGCCCTTTTAGTCCTATAGTGGTGGCAGATTTTTAAAAACCAGAGCCACTTTCTGTCTTTTTAGACACTGTTTTAAATCCCATTGCAAAATTCTAGTTATTATTTAAAGGATTTATGGATGCTTTTAAATATTTTGCACAAGTACAATTTTGTTGGAAAGAAATCAATTTTTTTACATTAGATGTGGTGGCTTTATACACATGCATTAAGCAAGATTTTGGTATTGAGTTTGTTAGAAATTATTTTTCTAAGTATAACTCACTGGAAAATTTCTTAAACATTAATTGAATTTTATTGGAAGTGGATCTTAATGACATTGTTCTTGTTTTTTATGGTATGTTCTATAAACAAAATAAAGGGGTAGCCATGGGTGCTAGAGGTGCCCCAGTTTTTGCAAACTTTGTAATGTCTTGGTGGGAATCAGAATTTTTGGTACATCTTTTACTGTTTGCCAAAGTCAGTTTATATTGGTGTTACACTGATGATTTATTCTTTTTTGGAATGTACCATTCATTATGAGGTATGTGAGTTGCATCAATCATTAAATTCTACTACTTTTTTATCTTTTATGTTGTGAAATCATGGGATAACTGTTTAGTTTTTAGATTTGTTTATTAGTTCTTTTATTAGTTTTGATTCTGTTAACAAAAGATTTCAAAGTAATATTTTTAGAAAAGAAAGTTTTACAAATAATTATGTATGTACAAACACTTAACATCCACAATTTATGAAAAGAAATGTTATCCGTGGAAGTTTATTAGATTAAGTACACTGGTGAGTGACGAGATTGTCTTTCCAGATGACTTAACAGTTCTTAAATTATTTCTCAATACAGATTACAAAAATAAATGGTTAAATGAAATTATTAGAGAAATTCATGAAAAAAAAGACATTTTAGGTTTGGTCCAGTTCTATCAATGGGTCTTCCAAGTTCAAACAAAACCCATGATAGATACAGTTGTTTTGGTAAATCAGTTCCTTTGCCAATTTCTATAGCTATGAGTGGCATTAAAGACATCATCATGAATAATTGGAAAACTATAGTTGGCAGCAAAAATTTGATGGATGTGACTGGAACAAAACCTTTGTTCTCATACAAAAGAACAAACATATTAAGTCTTTTTTAACACAATATTTTGGTCAGCAATTTTACTGAAGATAATTCTGAGACTTTTAAGTGCAGACATTTGCTAACAGTGAGGGTATATATCTGAAGGTTCATGTGTTTATATTAAACATCTGGAAATACAGATTTAGGCAAAGAAGAGATTTACATGCCAGTCTGAAGGTGTTGTATATTTTGCTCAATGTGAGACATGCACTTGTTTTTATATTGGCAAGGCATTAGAAAGTTATATAAAAGATTTATGAACATGAAACTGCTATCAAAAATAGAGCCAAAAAATGCACTTGTGAAACATTCTTCTGCTTGTAAAACTTTTAGTTTTCCTTTCTTGTTCTTGATTATATTTTGTTAATACCACTAGGTGGAAACCTGAATGCACTTTTAGGATGCAAAGAAACAATGTGGCAAGTCAGCCTTACATCTGATAAATGGTTTGCGTTGAATATGTCTATAAATTTCATATATTTTTTTTAAGGTTATAGATAATTTAATTGTTTGGTTGCTATTTGTTCACAATTTATTTAGTATTTGATCTGTTTTAGTCAAGACAAATGCATTGGTATATTTTTTAGATGTTAGCCATTGGTCTATTTTGATTAATTGATCACGTGATTTGTGTTATAAAAGGTAATTGTTTGCGTGTTCTTTTGAGTTCTGATGAAGTTCTAATTATGTATTTATTAAACAGAATAAAAATGCTAAACAAATTCACTAGTGGTGGGTTTCTGTATCACTTACAAGTTCAAACTTTTTTTAGCTTTCTTGTGTTATTTCTGTTCACCACCTTTTTTATCAATGTTTCTAAGGACACTGAATGGAATGAAGTAGAAACTAATTCAAACTTTTTTGTTCATATTAATATTTGTATAAAAACTTTCAGATGTAAAACTGAATAGGGTGCAGTCACGGGTATATTAAATGTGAGATGTGAAGATTATCATTCACTGCTTTATACTTTAAAGACATTAAAGCAAGAAAGTGCTTTTTCTTCATTATAATACATGCAGACCTTACACTGTAAAATGTAAGAAAGGTTAAAGTTAATACAATGTTGTGATCTTGGCCTGCTAGAGTGGGTGATCTAAAACTATATTGATCACATTATATGTTGAATTAAGACAACAATTTCATGTTTGTTTAAGCTACAGACAATGTTTTCTTTTTTAAGCAAATAGGTTTGAAAATAGGACCAAATGATAAAATTTATGGAAAATAGTAGTTCCTTCATGCATTTGTAAAGTCATTAGTTATTTTCTTCTATTTAAATGATTTCAGGGAAGCATGAAGTCTACAGGTGTAAGAAATTAATCAATGGAGGTCTGAACAATGTGCTCTGTGTGAAATCTACAAAGATTATTTCATGTGTCTGCAAAGGCAATAGCATTTTTTTCTCACTGCAACTGCTTTTCCTTGGAGACCAGTCATCTTCAAGTGCAAGCAATTAATCATGAGAGGTATGAATACAGACTGCTGACTGAAATCTACAAGGTACAATACAATTAATATTTAAAGATACACTGGCAAGCAGTTCAGTGAAAAATACATGAAATGTGACACCATGGAAAAGTTATACAAGTTGTCCCCTCCCAGCAGACATAACACTTTAATGCATTTAATATATCAGTGAATAATTTAGTTTTATTTATTTAAAGATGCCCAGTGCGTTGTTTCATAGGGAGTTAATGTTTACTGAAAGTATGCAAGCTATTTTTCACATCAGGGAGAGGAAAACAGAAGAACTGAGAGCAATCAAAATAAGAGGGGAATAACCTCTCTAGCATGTGCTTTAGCATGAGTAGCCTTAATTTTAGAATAGGCAATGTCTGAGGGTGCAACCATTGATTTGGATCAACTCCTCATCTGGAGTGGTAAACTTTTTTTTGGAAAAAAAAAAAAACATTTTGCATATCGTTTGCAAGTTAAAATGGGATGGAACTCTTAAAATCTACTTCATCATTTCAGTGTTTTCACTGAAGCAAAAAGACATCAAAATATGACCGTTTCAAGTGGAAATGAGAAGCAGCAGCTATATGCCAAACGTTAGTGTGCATGGAAGCCAAAAGTCAGAAATATGTCATGAATATTATGTGAAAGCAATATCTTTCCATTATAATGAATACTCAGTCTATATTATCATAGAATGTAAATGGCCCTACATGTATAGACAAACCCCAGGACTCAATAAAGCCTATACTAAGTTTACACGGTTCTAATGAACAGACAATGCAAACATAACTCATACATTCTTTCTCCTAATTTTAGTTTTCCTGCTAATATTCTTGCAGTTTTAAATACTGACAGTTATTCATAAAAGTTACCACAAAGTATAGACTACATGTACACTTAATGTAATGTTTCTGAGTGTCTAGAAAGCACAAAAAATGTGATAAGACTTTTACTGAATACATACAGTGTATATTTAGTGCAGGCTTTATTTAATCTGGCCCAACATGTATACAGTATTGAACTATATTAAGAAATGTAGGATGCAAATATCAATAATGCAGGAGACATGGACAGAAATTAATGTGCATTTGACAAAGGGAATTTCAGGCTGTACATTCAGCAGAATATAACGGACAAAGGAAAAGGAGGGTAATACTGACTGTGAAAGGGGCTCCCATAGTGATGTAAGAGAAGAGGAAAGACAATAATATGGATTGTGAAAGGGGTTCCAGTAGTGATAGAGGAGGGAGGAGCTCAATATTATTTGTGGTAGCAAGGGATTATTGGCAGGGGTGGAGGATTAAACTGCCATGCATTTATATTCTACCTAAAGCTGCTATTGAGGAACGTAAGAAAATATTGGGAGAAATAATAAGCTTTAAGTAAAGAATGTTATTTAGGGTGGGGAGTGGAACTTGAGTACTGATAATGCATGAGGGATCCAGAAGAAAAAGTGTAACAAAAGAAGACATATTTCTGAAGACATAAAAGTTGGCTAGAATGGATAGAAATTATATTTCACAGAAGCATATGCATATAACTGAACATGCTGAGAGAGCTCCAATAACTACTTCAGATCATGCTCCAATAAAAATGCAAAAGAATAGATACAGGGTAATGAAATGAAATTGATAAAGTGGCACTTTCTTACTTACCCATTAAAAAGAAAGGATATTAAGGAATGGGTAGTGGAAATTATTAGAGAATTGTTAGGAAAGACAGAAATTTCTTCAGAAGGTAAAGTTACTCAAAAATGAAAATACAGTTTAAAAACATGGTCGAAATAAGAGAGGAAAATATGGGAGAGTACAGGAATTATTTAGAAGGGTTGAGAAAGGATAAACTATTGCAAAATAATGAGAATCTCAAAAAAAAAAGGAGGAGATGCCAAATGCTAAATGGAAATTAAGGAAACATTTGGATAATATGCATGAGTTTAGACAGGTTGCTGTTAAACAACTTATTTTTTTATAACTCCAGAGCACAAAAACTTTTGGCACAGCAACTTTAGCAGCAGAAAGAAACAAGGGTTATTGCCAAATGTAGGGAACCTATGACAAGAAAATAATGTACAATTAAGTAAACTTAGCATAACAGTACATGCTCAAACTGATAACTCTTGCAGTAGCATAAAGCTATATGAGATGTGTCCTGTCAAGGATCAAACATCTAACAAGCATACAAACTGATTTGTGCACTATACATTCATTGAAGCACAAGAGCATGCTGGTATAAATGGGGATGCACAGGTGCCAAAATTTGGAGCTTTTTTGCATCTTGCATTGAAGACTGCAACCAGAAAATAAGATGTGCTGAACACTCCACATTTTTATTGTCATGCCGGAAACAGGGGAAGGGCATACAATACCCTAAGAGAAAGTTGCCAAGGACAAAAAATAAGAAGGGTGCTGGAGGGAATGTTTTAGTACAACAACAGTGATTTAGTCAAACAGCTACTGTTATAGTAAGTTTACTTATACAACTACATGTTCACCATTAGATCATTGTTTCTGTAGCATAATGCTATATGGCACAATTTTCAAAGCTTAGACAAAAAGAGTGGGGAATGCAGAACCAGAGTCCAGAAGATCATGGAGGATAAACCTAGCACATCCACTCCTGGCTCTGGAAAAGGAATCAATTTTGTAGTGAAGGTGTGCACTGGGAACCAAGTTGCTGTCTTCTAGAGAGCAACCCTTTCCAAAAAGCCCCAGAAGTAGCCATAGCTCTGGTAGGGTGTACCCTGCCATTCTGGGGGACTTTTTTCCATGGTGAAAACAGCACACCTGAATAGCCTAAGATAACCATCTAGATATTATCTTGGGAAACTAGATGCCTTTTCCTCTTACGTTCATAAGAAACAAAGCTGATTACCCAGTCTGAAATACTTTGTCTTGTGCAAGTAGTACCTCAGCTATATGTTAGCATTTGGGGAATGAAGTATTCTCCCTCCTTTGTTTTTTAGACTAGGGGAAGAAAACAGGAAGGTGAACAGATTGATTCAGAGAGAATGTGGATGTTGTGTTAGGCATAAATGAAAGATTCGTTCTAAAACTCACTCTGTCATTATATAAATACAAAAACAATTGAACAGACATTAGGGGTAAGCAATTCAGATACTCTTCTAGTTGAAGTCAGAGCAATAAGTAAACCTGTCTACCAGGTAAGGAACTTTAATGAAGTAGCTGAAGGTAAGGTTCAACTGGAGGCAAAGTTAGTTCCTCCTACTCAAAGTTTAGATCCCTTGAAGGAACCATCTGTTTCCGTGGCAGTGTAATGTGTAAGATCCTTTTCAAGAATTGCTTCATCTGGAAAGAGGAGGAAGGGGAATCTAATGGTAGATAAACTGAAATGGCCAAAAGGTGTACATGAAAGAAGTGCAAGGCAGCCCAGAACTGAGCAAGTCACACAAGTACTGGACAACGAACGTCACCCTTGCCTGTGATGGGTCCTAGCCCCTGATATGGCATCAACTGGAAAATCTTTTGTTTTATCTAAATCTGATTTTCTAGTAGTACGTTTTCCAGCCTCCTTTGGTATCTGTTGCACATCCTCTCTAGACGGTCATCTAGAAGTGCTCAAAAATATATCATCCAATCACTTGGGTTAAGGTTCAGAATATTGTGGTGGATGAGAGACTCCTTGTCCTGTGTGAGTAGGTCCACTCTCTGAAGAAGTTTCTAGTAATTACCCCTGGCTATGTGCATGAGAAGGGAGAACCAATGTTGTCTGGGCCAAAAAGGAGCTACTAGGAAAAACCCTTTGAGAGTCCTTATAGGTTCATAGCCTATTGATCAGTGAGGATCTTTACCAGCCTAGCTATACATTCTCATGAAGTTTTTATCCCTGATATTTCAAGTACAAATAACCCAGATACAAGCAGAACATTTACATGTTGGTCTTATCTATGATAGACAAGGGTGCTAAATCAGGGATGAATTTGCAGTTACCTATCCTTTATGTTTGAACAGTGTTAAGAGAAGTACTCTGCTTTGTATGGATAGGAAGGTGATTTCAAAGAAGCGGCATTCTCTGTCATACATAAATAGCACCCCAACAAGTTCTATTTAAGTTGCAAAACAGTTTTAGATCTCTTGAGCAGGTATTTATGCTTCCATTGGTTTTGCAAATGTGCAGTAGGTCTGACAAGATAGGGTCTGTTGAGGTTTTGTAAGCAAGGCAGAGTTCACCTCTGAGTAGTCTGTATGATACTGAAAAGAGGGACAAGGCTTTGAGATGCTCTGAATAGTTTTTTATGATTTAAGCCATTGATTTTCTTATTAAGAAACCATTGTGGGCATTCAGATGTTTGAACAGACACATACTGAAGGGGGCATTATACTTAACTGAACAGGCACATACTGAAGGGGGCATTATATTCAATGATTGGCCTGAGTGCAAAAAACAGTAGAAAGATCACATCATTGGACCTGAACACATACACTTAGAAATAAGTTGTGCAATAAAAAAGGACTTTTGTACAATAGCATATATATGGAAATCAAAGCACAATTCATTGTCTACATAGGTTCCCAGGTCTCAAACTACTGGACTAATTTTCAGTGCTGTGTTGTCAGTATGATAGTTACAAGGGACTTCTTGCTTGCTGTAGGATACTATTATGCATTTGTTTGGCATACAGTTTTAGTTCATGGTTTTGAGAATAGCTACTGATTTAGGAAAGACCCTTTTGGAGGTTATTGGTGCCATCTGAAGAGTTTAATACAGAACCAGGTTTAGTCATCTGCAAACTTTGTCAACCATAAACCCTCAACAATAGCTTTGACCTCAGAGAAGTAAATGCCAAAAAGGAATGGCCCAAGGACTAAACCCTTTTTGTAGGAGACAAAACCAAGGTAATAAGGCTGGGCCGCTCTAAATGTGAAATGGTGTTGAATGGCTTTGTATGGTCTAGATATTTGGTATGAACTGATTTGCCATCATCCATTATTTCAGAAAACTTCTCAAAGAAGTCAACTAGATTAAGTAGGCAGACTGCCATGATAAATCCGAACTGGCTTAGGTTAAGAGTTCATAGATTACCTATGTCCTTATTTATTAATTCCATAATAATACTTTCCATAGCCTTACAGATGAGGCTGGTCAGACGTATGGGCCTATAACTTTCCAGGTCCATTCACACCCCACCTTTTTGCAAGGGGATGACAGTTGCTGTCCTCCATTCATCGGGGACAAAGCCTGTCAGGAGGCTGACACTAAATAGCCTCTGTAGGGGTCTGACAGATCCTGTTTAATGATTGCCAGTAAGCAGCCAAGTATGCAATCTGGCCCGAGAGAAGCAGTGTTCTTGCCCTTGGACAGTATGTTGAGGATTTGTCCATGGGAGATTTGAGGGAGGAGTGTAAATGTGGGTAGGAGATCTAAGAATGTAGGGGAGGTGAAGTTACAGCTAAGTTTATCCAGTAGTAGAATGGATGTGCTCTCTGTGTCTATGTATGGGACATCACTTACTATTAGCTCTGTCCATTGCTGAGCACTTTTTCTAAGGTTTCTATCTTACTTAATGGCAGCTTTGTGGTTGTACTTTGTGTGGCTATTGTTACCTCATATCTGGCTTTGGCTGATTTAAATTTAGAAAGAGCTTTTTGCATCTTAAAAGTTACACTTATTTTTACATGCAATGAGTTTTTTTTTTCTTTTGTTATAGAGCCTGTTTATATTTGGATTCAACCACAACTGCTTATTTTGAATTTGGTGCTGTACTTTGGAGGAGGTCAGATGCATTTATGCAGCTATCCACATGTCCACATGTGAATAGAATTTTTTGGTAAAGGATTCTGCATAAATAATGGTCTCAATGACTTGGAAGGAAATGTTGACTTTAGCAAGGTCATGACTCAAATTTAATAACCAAAATTTTATTGCCCATTTGATGTGTGAAGTATCTGATCCAGCGAATTTGTACTGATGAAGTCCAGAAATCTCTGGGCATACATGTTAGAGGATGTACACATCTTCCAGTTAATGGAGGGGTAGTGGAAGTTTCCTAGGAGAATAGTATTGAGTTAGGGAAGTCATACTAGTTAATTAGAAGTTATGGGCTGATGGAGGACATAGAGGGGGTCCTATAGTTAGCCATGTGATAAGGAGTCTTGTTATCAGAAAGTTGGATATGAAGGAGTTCCTAATCATTATCCTGTCTAACTAGTCTGGAGTAGAACATGGAAACACCACCATCCTTAATGCCTTCATCTAGTGGAGTGAGCCTGAGCATGCATTATACTTATAGTAAGACAGATATGAAGGTATAGACATTCGACCAAGTGGCTGCAGCACAAATGCCATCAATTGGTAATTTGGAGAAAACTGCAGTGTTGGCAGCAACTGATCTAGAAGAATGACCCTTAGGAGAACCAGGTAAGGGCAATCCCTTCTCCTTGTAGGCATGGGAAATACATGGAGATAGCCAGCAAGAAAGAGATACTATAGAGACTCCTCTACCCAATTTTGTTGGGGAAAAGGAAACAAATATCTGGTTGGTCTTTTTGACATTCTTAGTACAGGATAAGTAAAACCTGAATTGATGATTCACTTTCAGAAGGTATAGCATGTGCTCTCCTTGACTGGCAAAACAAGGGAAAAAAAACAGGGAGGTTGATAGATTGGTTGAGCGATGAATCAGAAACCCACCTTAAGGAGAAAAGATGGGTTTGTTCTCAAAATGGTCATATCCTTGTGGGAAACCAAGTAAAAGAGCATGGATCTCCAATATTCAGTGTGCAAAAATGCTGCTACTAAAAACTAAGTTTTCCAAGAAAGGTATTTCAAATCAGCTCTAGCTGCATATTTGAAAGGGGGACTCATCAAAGCCTGAGAAAGATGGTAATATCGCAAAAGGGAACAGGATCCCTAAGGGGTGCTGCAGTAGAAATGTACCCCTTAGGAAGCCATTAGACAACTTCAGTAAAGTGACAGGTGACTGATTTTTCCCAAATGTGAAAACTGAAATAGCACCCAACTGAACCTTGATGGTAGAGTATTACAGCCACTGTTAAAGAGAGAAGCCAGAAATTCTGTGAGCCAGGAAAGAACCAAATTCCTACTAGAAGCACAGATTGAAAATCTTTCCATTTACTTTTATAAATCTTCCTGGTAGAAGGTTTTTATGAGGAAGTCAGAATATGAACAAATTGGGATGACAGCCTGGACTGTCTATCCATCACTGGAACAGAAAAAAATGTGCAGTCATCTTGAGGGCTTTTATGCCTTGGGCAATGCTTCCCTGACAGGTGAGAAGGGTCTAGAAGATGGTCCAGTAGCCACAGAGGGTGAATCAGATGAAACTATAAAAAGGAAAACCACACCCATTGAGATCAGCAAGATGCAATGAGGATCACAGAGAGGTGTGAGCGGGTAGGCATAAAGGAAACCAGGGGGTGAAGTGTGGTTCAGAGCATCCCGGGGGGACTTCTATTGGGGGGATTAAAGCGAAGTACCTGCTGTATTTGGTGTTAACTGGGGAAGCAAAGAGGTCGCAGTACTGTCAACCCCAGCAGATGAAAATATGACCTGTCACTGCCAGGTTTTGGCGTCACGCATGAGAAAAGAGGATAGAACTGCTCAACCTGTCTGCTATTATACTGGATACCTCCATATGTGCTTTGCTATCAGAACGTGTTAAAAAGATATTGCAGACTGCCAAACCCTCATGGCCTCTCAACATATTAGTTAAGAACATGTTTCCTCCCTGTTTGTTGATGTACCAGACTACTGACATATTATCTATCTAGATAGAAATCACAACCTTGGGGAGGTGTCCTGGAAAGCCTGCAACTCTAGGAGAAAGTACAGTTGTAAGTAACCTTAAAATAACAGTAGATGCTCAAATAACCATTACTGGAGTAGTCTTAGCTATGCATAGGATACCACAACCAGACAGCTTCCAAAGCTTCAGGGCACCTTCCACAAGCCCAAACAGTCAGACAGCTCATGCTGGGCTGGCTAAAAACATATGTTTGGGCACCAAGCCCTTCAGAACTTTCATGCCAACAGAAAGAGGGTGGCTGAGCACTGAAAGAACAAAGTTAAAAACAACAAAAATTAAGTATTCACACCCTGGCATAAAGACACCAAACAACAAGGGGGTTGGATGGAGGGAGCAACTAAAACATCAGTGATCATTTGAACATCTACTGTTATGGTAAGTTTACTTACATAATTGTACTATGTTCATTAAATTGATTACTGCTGCAGTAGCCTTATCTGTATGGGTAGATTACCCTAGCTTACTACATTTGGGAGGTGGAAGGGGAAGGGTCGAGAAGCCCCTGGAGAATGGTCCTAGCAAAGCCTGATCTAGACCTAGAGAAGGAATCAAGCTTGTAATGTCTAGTAAACATATCTATAGAAGACCAAGTTGATGCTTCTAGAATATTTCTAGAATCCAACTCTTTCCAAAAAGCCACAGATAAAGCCAAGGCCCTGGTAGTGTGGGGCCTTGACACTGCCTGGAATAGTTTTGTCATGTTAAGTATAACAAAAGGCAAGTCTTAGACAACAATTTATTTATTTTATTTATCTGATATTTGTTAACCAGATGTCTGACTGAGCTATGGCCCATTTTCAGTGGAAGCCTAGGGAGAAAAGCTCTACACCAAGAAAAAGAAAAGAAAAGGATTACATGGCACAAATGTTACATTCTGTAGAGTAGAGTTTAGGTACAGAATATAAATGAGTCTAACAAGGTTATTACAATGAAAAAAAAACAAAAATACAGGCAACACATAATTTCTAAGACAACATAATACCTACAATAAATGCGTTCTTAGTCCCATACTCAGTGTAGTAGTAGAGATAAAGCCTGAAAAAGTTAGATGAGTAGGCAGTGCAGTAAGTGATACAGGAGGTCAGTGGAGGGAGGTATGCACATAGGATTGTACAGCCAAGTAGAAGTGATTATAGAGTAGTAAATAGGGGGTTGAGAGAGGAAAATCTGCAAGAAGAAAACTGATAAGCATTGCGAGAGGGGTGGGATGGTAGAAGGTTTAGAAGAAAAATAAGAAAGTACCAAAATCAGACTGTTAGGTGGGATTTTGACACGTACAGATTCAGGAGGTTAATAGTGTTTCTGTTAAGGCCTTTTTGAAGTTGTGAGTGTTTGTTGTAGATCTGATACATAGAGAGAGTTTATTCCAGGCTACGGAAATTGTGATGTTTTGGAAATAGTCTGCTTTGACACAGGTTGTCCCTTCTTCTTACCCTTCACAAGAAACAACTGATCTGAAGACATGAAAGATTTAACTCTGTCAAGACAGTACCCAAGTTGTCAGTGGACATTGAAGATATGGAGTATTCTTTATCCCTTATTTTTAGGTTCAGGAAAGAAGACAGGGAGATAGATAGTTTGACCTAGAATAAACTTGAATAACACTTCAGGCATAAAAGGAGGATTAGTTCTCAAAGAAACACGGAGTCTCTATGGAAAATGAGACAGGGTTGATTCGCCATAAGAACTTCCAACCCAGATACTCTTTTTGCAGATAACATGGAAAACTGTTTTACGTATTGCTCTAAGTACCTCAAGTCAGTCAGATTAACTGGTTCAAATGAAGCAAGCGTTAGCTTCTCTGACACAAAATTAAGATCCCACGGTAGGGCCACCAATGTTCTTGGAGGGCTCTTATGCAAACCCCCTTTCAAAAATATTTTGACATGAGAATGCAGTGAAAGAGGATCCATGAGCAGACATGCTAAAATGGCTGATAAATGAACCCTGATGGAGTAAGAAAGGCCATAGGACAGTAACTCTCACAAATATTGTAAAACCAGAAAACAACTAGTCCTGAATGGGTGCTTGTTATGTTGTTGGCACCAACTTGAAAACCTTTTCCATTTGGTACTATATGATTTTCTAGTAGAGGATTTCTTGCCTGCATTAGTACCTGTTGCACATGTCCAGTAAACAGGTACCTAAAGGGAATTAAGACACTGACATCTTGGCAGTCGAGTTGAAGTTGATTGGAGTTGGAGTGTATCAAGAGATTCCAATGTGGATAACCTGCAATGAGCTATAACTAGAACTCTGGAACTAGACACTTTGCAAACCCTCTTAGTGCAGGGAATAGTCCGAAGGGAAAATAACTGATAATGCGATCCAAACACACAAAACTTTAAGAAATGCCTGAAGTCTGTATGAGTAGAGATGTAGTGATAAGCATCTTTTGCATTTAGTGTTACCACAAATCTTGAATGAGGAAGAAGAGATAACAGGTTTTGAAGTGACATCATTTTGGGGGTTGGAAGGGTGGCTTAATGGCTAAGGTGTTTGCCTTACAAACACAAAGTGCAGGGTTTGAGTCTCACAAGGGATAATTGACTAGGCTTAAAATGGCTCGCAAGGGCAATTAGCTTAGTACTAAACTATGAACTATGAACTATGAAACTATTCTCACAAACAGGTTTAGGAAAGAAAGATCCAAAACTGGTCTCCAAGCATTTTCTTTCTTTGGCACTAGAAACGTCCTTGAATAAAAACATTTCCTCACCTGGGAAGGAGGAGGAACTGGTTCTATCACAGCATTGGACAGTATATGTTGAAGGAAAGGTGGAAATAAAAAAATTCTGGTCTGGTGGATGAGTGATTATCCCCTCTAAAGAGGAATTTACTCCTACTGCCATCCAGTAACCTCTATGAATGATCTTCAGAACTCATTTGTCTGAAACTATCTGTTGCCAAGGAGAAAAGTGGAGATTCAGACTTTCTACATGAGAAACTGGGATACCAGGGTGGGAATGGGGGACAAGGTGTCTTAAATAGTCATTCTGACATGTTGGACTGTCCTTGCTTTGGGGGGGGTTCTTGAATTCTATTTCGACCCTCTTTACCATTTCTTCTTAAATGTCGATTTACCTGCATTTTGTTGAGACTGTTTATTTTGTTTCTTTTTTTGCCAAAACTGGAGGTTAGAGAATCTCTTAGAAAATTTTGGAAAAGGAGGGCTGAAAAATCTTATGAGACCCCCTGTCAACTTACCTTTTTTCGTCACAATGTTTGATCACCTCTGCAGCAGAGGGGACAAAAACTAAATCTCTATCCTAAAGAAAATTTAAAATGGAATTTTTAACATCTGAGAGGTTCGGAGAATGCAGCCAGGCAAACCTCCTCATAACAGTACTGTTGGCCATATCCATGGAAGTATCACCAACTGAGTCATACACGCACTGTAAACAATGAGTAATGACTTGTACAAAAGATGTCACCAAACTAATTAAAGCAGATTTTTCTTACAAAAAGAAACAGCTGACAAAACATTCCTCATATGTTCAGTTAGTCAGAACAAACCTTGACATATGAGCCTGACAATTCAAAATACTGAAAATTCAATAATCTTCCCATCCTTATCACAAAGAGTAGGACTGTAATTGACTAAATGTTTAGGAAGATTGTATAAAAACCTAAAATACTGAGGGACTTTATACATCCTACCACTTTTTTAGGGGCAGCTGGCTATCAGAAAAATTACAGGCAGTAAAATACACACATTCTCCAAAGCTGGCAGAACTGGGTGAGGGGTCTGGAAATTCCTTCTGTAACAGCTCACAGTATTTTCTCAGGGACTAGGAAATCACAGTGTTCCCCCATTAAATTCACAGGCACATTCTGGAAATAGTTTCAGAGAAAGAGAAACTCCACAGGGAGAATCAGAAATTGATCTGTCTTCTGAGTTTGAATCAGAAATCTGACAAGAAATCTCTGTACCTCTCCTTTAATCTTCTTGCCCAGTTTCAGAATCTTCAGTCTCTGCAGGAAAAGGGGTATAACTTTTTCTTTACCAGAAACCTCTTTATAAGAAGGATCAATAGCCTGAATTAAACCATGTGCCAGACCCAGTAAACTACTCCGTCTAATGAAATTTGAGGAGGAGTAGATACATGTTTAGTTTTCAGTTTCTTTTTGACAGGTACAATGATGCCAACAGAATTATCAATGGCAACAGCAACTTCCCAAGGGATGGGAACAACATTCTGACAAAAGAGGGAAACATTCCCTGTTCCACCTCCCAGAAGTAACAAAAGTTGCACTCCCTTGCCCACTGAGGGGTTCCCAACAGCTGCTCAGGACATGGCTAACCCTTGATCCACAGTGGCTACACCAGAGGGATCCTGGATAAAAGATGAATGGTCTGAGGTACAACTAATGGCCACGACAGAGTCACCCACCTGCAGCTGAGGCAGATTTCTAGCTTGCTGTGATGGCAAAGGTTGTTTGCTTAACTGTTTCTTTTTCTAGAGAAAGTTTCCAGTTTATTCCATGGTTAAGTCAAAAATGGTCCCTTTTTCCCCAAGGGAAAACAAGCAGCAAAAGCTGCAAAAATATAAGTCTTTAAAAATAACCTTTTTCACAGAAAAGCATAATAAAAAGTACTTTAAACACATTGACAGCCTCAAAAAGTAAACAATTTTCCACAGAAAATCTGTTTTTCTATTACTTTAAAAAACGTATAAACTGATGGGGGGGGGGGCTCTTGTTTTAAAGTACAATACAGTCTCATGACAGTCCAGTAAAACACAAACTCTTAGCTTTAAATAACTTTCCTGAAAAGGAAAATGTTATTAAACAAATATATTTTTTTTAATATGAAAGTTTTTTCTCAAAAGGGAACTTATCTGCCTAGCAAAGGAACAGCACAAGCCAGCAGCCAATCCTGGTAAGCCTCACAGGAGCGTTTACTTCAGTGGCAGGAAAGCTATTTAGGGCTTGGAACCCAAACCTGCCTTTTTAGTCATCTCAGTTCAAGCTGACTGATGGTTTGGGCATGTGGAAGGTGCCCTGAAGCTCTGGAAGCTGGATGGCTGTTATATCCCATGTAGGATATAATCCATACAGCTAAGGCTACTGCAGCAGTGATCAATACGGAACACTTCATTTTACTCTTACAAGAAACATCAGAAATGGTAGGGTCAAGAGCCTGAATTAAGCCTGGAGCCAAGACCAATAAATCACTCCTCCCCAAAGTAACTGAGATAGGTGAAGATGAAAGCCTACATTTGTGCTTCTTTTTGACAGCCACATCTGAAGAAGAACAGCTACTTTTGACAGGAAAAACCTCTCTAGGGACAGGCAACCAAGTCTGGATAAGCAAAGATTTACTCCCTGCACCTTCTTCCAAGACCAACAAAGGTTTTCTCCTTTCCTCGTCAAAGGCATTCTAGCAGCCGCAAAGGAAATGTCAACCCCCCCCCCCCAGTCCATGGTATCTGTAGGGACTACACGAAAAGGAGATAAGGAAAAAGGTGAGTGGTCTGAAGAACCAGAAATGGCCACAGCAGAGTCACACATCAGTGGATAAAGCAATTTAGAAGCCTGCTGAAAGGGCAAAGGATCGCTTGTTTTTTGTTTTGTTTCTTTGCTTTTTTTTGGAAAAAGTATAGCTGTGTATGCTGCACTTACCAGCAACAGTATATGTTCGAATTCCTCACAGCTGCAGATGTGGGTTGTGTCTTGCCAAAGATGCAACACCCAACCAGCTACCAAAAGCTTTGGCTCACACCCACACTTTCATTCTGACTGCTAATTGGTCAGCCCTCAGGAGGGAAAATCTTCAGAATTTTCTTACCTAATCATTAAGTAGTAGTGTACTCTTCCTGAACTAAACAAACAAAAAACACAAAACTATTTCCCAACAATAATTATATAAAACTAGAGGGATGGATGGTGGGTGCGTCTACAGCAGTGAGGAATTTGAAAAGCTACTGTTATGGGCAAGTGCAACTTACACAACTGTACAACATTCATCATTCCCACTGTTGTAGTAGCTTTTTCTCTATATGGGTTGATTACTAAAGCATAACTACCATGTTAGGAGAAAGGATATGAATCAAGATGGCCCCTGGAGAATGGGCCTAGTAAAGCCAGTCCTGTATCTAAAGACTCCAGTTTTTAATGCCTTGTAACGGTATGAACAGAGGACCATGTTAGCTGCCTCCAGAATGCTTCTACAGTCTACCCCTTTCCAATATACCATAGAAGAGGACAATACCCTTGTAGAATGAGCCTTGGCACTGCCTGGAAGTGGTTTACTATTTTGAGGATAACAAAAGGGAATAGCCAAGGGCAGCTACCTGGAAATAGGACTAAATAAGGCCAACTCATGCCGAAACTAACATAAGAAACAGCAAATCAGATTTTCTAAAAGATTTTGTTCTGTCAAGATAGTACCAGCACTGCCTATGTACATCAAGAGTATTTACAATCCTTTCTTCCTGGTTCTGAGTGTCAGGCATGAGCACAGGCAGATGAATGGCTTGATTCAAAGCAAACAAACAACCAACTCCATGCAAGTACGGAATTGGGGCACGGCCAAAAACCTAAATCCAAAAATGAACAAATGGCCATCACACGAATATCAGCACTAATAAAATAATTTAATAGCCATCAGGGAAGAAAACAATCAACATGGTGTCCATCAAAAAAAAAAAGTCAGCAAACCGGTTTCGGCAGAATTGCCCTCATCAGTGCAGTAACTGACACCATACCCACACCATTTATATATACAAAGTATCCCTGTCATTGGTGGTTACAGATTTTCATTGAGCCCGGGTGAAAAAAGCCCCCCTAATTTAATGATCGATCTTTTTTCTTTTATATTCAAAATATTATGCCATCCTGACTTATCTCTCCTATTAAACATGATTCTGTCTATAACAACAAAACTAAATTTGGCAGTAGGATGCTTAATGGTGTGTTTAAATAAAGCATCTAACATCACTCAAATGCATTTTCAAAGGACGAGAAGTTTCACCTGGGCTCAATGAAAATCTGTAGCCACCAATGACAGGGATACTTTGTATATATAAATGGAGTGGGTATGATGTTAGTTTCTGCACTGATGAAGGCAATTTTGCCAAAACTGGTTAGCTGCCTGTTTTTTTCTTTGATGGACACTATGTTGACTGTTTTCTTCCCTGATGGCTATTAAATTCTTAAATTATTTTCATAGTGCTGATTTTCGTGTGCTGGCCATTTGTTTATTTTCTGTTTCAATGCAAACTCTGAAACCACTTAGGACATAAAAGAAGGGTCTGTTCTCAATGTGGCCCTATCTCTATGGAATAAGGGAAAGCATTAACCCACCATGAGAGCCTGTAGCTCTATACTCTTCTTGTACATGTCACAGCAATGAGAAGAACAGTATTCTATGTAACTAACATTAAATCTGCTTGATGTGCTGGTTCAAATACAGGTGTGGTCAACTTTTCCAAAACAAAGTTAAGATCTCAGGAAGGAGCAACCAGTTTGCAAGCTCAAGTGTATCACCCCTTTCAGAAACTAACTAAAAACAGTGATGAAAGTGGAGGATCCAGGTGCAGACATGTTGAAATGACTGCAAGAAGTACCTTGATATAGGAGTATGAGAAGCTAGAGGCTAGTAACTCTCATAAATAGTTAAGTACTAGTGGTATATAATCC